>NW_007246632.1:132373-186925 GCF_000164805.1 Carlito syrichta | reverse complement strand
TCTTTTTTGTAGAATGATTTGAGTTCCTCCGGGTATATTCCCAGTAGGGGAATTGCTGGGCCATATGGAAGGTCAATTTTTAGTTCTTTCAGAAATTGCCACACTGTCTTCCAATGAGGTTGCACTACTTTGCATTCCCACCAGAAGTATAGAAGTGTTCCGTTTTCTCTGCATCCTCGCCAGCATCTGTTGTTACTTGTTTTATTAATGATGGCCATTCTTACTGGGGTTAGGTGGTATCTCAATGTGGTTTTGGTTTGCATTTCTCTGATGATGAATGAGGCTGAGCACTTTTTCACATGTCTATTGGCTGCCCATATACCTTCTTTTGAGAAGTGTCTATTCATGTCTTTTGTCCACTTTTTTTTTTTTTTTTTTGAGTTGGAGTCTCACTCTGTCACCCAGACTGGAGTGCAGAGGCCGCTCCCGGCCACCACAACCTCGACCTGCTGGGCTCCGGCGATCCTTCCGCCTCAGCCTTCCACGTAGCTGGAACTACAGGTGTGCGCTACCATGTCTGGCTAATTTTTTGACTTATTGTAGAGATGAGGTCTCCCTGCCCAGGCGGGTCTTGAACCCGTGGGCTCAGGTAATCCACTCACCTCAGCCTCCCAGAGGCACGGAATTACAGGCTGAGCCACCGAGGCCGGATTTTTGCCCACTTTTTAATGGGGCTGTTTGTTTTTTCCCTTTGCCGTGTTTGAGTTCCCTGTAGATCCTAGTTGTTAGGCCTTTGTCAGATATACAGTTGGCAAATATTTTTTTCCATTCTGTGGGCTGTCTCCCTGCTCTCTTGATGGTTTCTTTTGCTTCGCAGAAGCTTGTCAGTTTGATGAGGTGCCACTTGTCTATCTTATTTCTTATGGTATGGGCACTTAGGGTTCTGATCAGGAATTGGTTGCCAGTTCCAATTTCCATAAGTGTGTCTCCTGTGTTTTCTAAGATTCTTATAGTTTTGAGGTTTTATGTTTCGGTCTTTGATCCATTTAGAGTTAATCTTTTGTGTATGATTATAGGTAGGGGTTCTGTTTCAATCTTCTGCATGTGATCAGCCAGTTTTCCCAGCACCATTTACTGAATGGGTTCTCCTCTCCCCAGTGGTTGTTGTTGGAGGCTTTGTAAAAGATGAATTGGTTGAGAGATTGAGACTTTGCTCATTAATAGAAATTTAATGACAGGTATACATTTTTTTTTCAAACTTTAGAGAAAGACAGACATTGTAAGGAGCTTTTTGGGATCTGGGAATTTTAAGAAATTTTAAAAAATTAACAACCTCTAGAAATAAAAGTTAAAGTTAAGCTTTTTTGATTTATTGACAATGTGACAATTCAACTATCATTTACTTTTTGGCAGTATTGACAAGTAAAATTCCTTCCCTACTTTTGTTATTTCAGGCTTTTCTCAAAAGCACCCTATTAGGTATTTTTTATTCTTCCTGTTTCTTAATTGGAAAAAATGAAATTCAGAGAAATTAAGTGGGGTTATTGAGATCATCAAAATAGTCATTCAGAATTTGAGCACTGGCCTTGCATGAGTTTCCTCCACAACTGATACGTGTTCATATTGAGGCCTCAATTGCTTCAGAGTCTCTCCTCTTCTGTTTTTTCTCTCTTTCCATCTCTGTCTCTCTTTTTCCTTCAACTACTTTTTTTAAAGTATTCACTAAGTGGGCGCTGTAGCTATTAGTTAAGATCATTTTTTAAACATGCCAGTAGGTAACTCTTTAGCTTCATATTTTTGCTGTATTTTTAAATATTTGGTAAGATTACTGTCTCTCTCAATAAGCATTTTATAAATGAATATGATGACTTAGTATTACCAAAAACTGAATCAGAAACTTAGATGAGAACTTGTGAACTAAATCTTGTAAATGAATGACAGTAATAGCAGGAATCATTCAACGTTGTTTGTCTTTAGTTAAGCCAATGGAAGCTGAACACAGAAAATACTTTTTACATGTTAATAAGGACTAGATTCCCAGATGCACTACTATTAGAACTTGATTCGTGCATTTGTGACTTTTTAGAGAAACTTGTATTTATAATACTATTAAACAGAATAGCCTTAAATCAAAAGCATAAAGTGTGGTTTGACTAGGAGCATCTGGAAATAATCAATTCCTTTGCCCACAACGTTTCTAAACAACCACAAATTGAAGCAATGCAAAGAAAGTTCATGGGAAGTTAAAGCTATAATTTTTAGATTTTTATAATTTTGGATCTACTCTAGGGCAGAAACATACTGAAAGCTAATTTATACATTCTGTCTTTATTTATTAAACACAAATTTCATGTGATATCAAATCATCATAATTTCTTATAAGCAAATGGACCTTTTCGGAGGGGTCTAATTTTAATTTTTCTTTGTTATATATAATTAGAATCTGCATATACAGACCAGCATAATTATTTTCTAGAATATAAAGCAATTCTGAAATTGTAGTATTATTACTATTATAAAGCTGTAGATTTGTTAACATATCAGATGCTTTCTGAATTTTTACTTTTAATTGGATTGAATCCAGTCATTATCAAACAATATTTTAATGCACCTTTCTACAATAAGAATCTAAATGTAAGTCATTAATTTTTCCATTTTTTGGTATGTCTCCATTTACATTTTTCAGATTAATTTAAATGTAAATATACGTTACACAAACTACCTCTTAAAATCCTTGAAAGTAAATGTCAAAGATCTGTCACCTAACAGGAAGACCTGAAAATACAAACTTTTAAAATCACACCTTAAAATAAAGTCATTTTATAATAGTATGATTTTATAAGTTGACTTCTTTTTTCATGAAATGAATTGTTTTTTAAAGGTAAAATCAGACACTAGCTGAGAATAAATAGAATCAAACGTCACATATGTCATATAAGATAAATTGTTGTACGACATATATTTGAGCATATTTACAAAGGTTTTCTAAATAGTAGTAGAATATTTTAATAGAGGATATTAGGACTTTGATGTTAGATAACTAGCTGAGCTCACCATGGGAAACATAGGATTATAATTTAATTTTTTTTAAAGTTTGGTGGACCATGTTCAACCTTAAATTTAAAAATGTTCATTGATCTTAGTCAATTTTTACCAACAGAATAAGTAAGTTTACTATGCTGGTGTGAAAGATTTTATATGTTATATACAATTTGATTTTTTTTGGTCTAAAAAGAGATGCATATTTTCTAAGTTCTTTATGTACAGATAATGAAGTAGTGCCATTTTTCTTTTCTTTTTTTTGAGTTGGAGTCTCACTCTGTCACCCAGACTGGAGTGCAGTGGCCGCTTCCTGCCACCGCAGCCTCGCCTGCTGGGCTCCAACGCTCCTTCCGCCTCAGCTTTCCAAGTAGCTGGAGCTACAGGCGCACGCTACCATGCCCAGCTAATTTTTGATTTATTGTAGAGATGAGGTCTCACCAAGTTGCCCAGGCAGGTCTCACACCTGCGGGCTCAGGCAATCCACTCACCTTAGCCTCCCAAAGACGCGGGATTACAGGCTGAGCCACCGAGCCCGGCTAATAGTGCCATTTTAAAAATGCAACTTCTAAAATATAAAGTAAACCAAAGGCTGAAAGAGAGCCAGCAGATAACAGTAGAAATTAATTATTTCAATCTTATTGATCTCTTTAGGTCTAAAGCCATAAAGAGACTCTGATCCCTTAGACATAAGTGGGTAACTGGATTTATAAAGCAGCCAGAATGGAAAGTGTGGAGAGTAACTGAGGATGTGATGGACACATTACTCCATCAGTCAACCTTTGATAAGATAGATCTCTAGATACTCTCCTCTCACCACCTGCCCACAAACACTCACTAGTCTTCATCAGCACTTACTAGCTACATTAGAATACAGTTTCTTTCATTCTGGCCCAGGAGCCTACTGCCTGCAATTTCAATTCACAAGTAATTTCTTAAGCACCTATAATGTACTTCTCATAGAGACCTAATACGTGATGAAGAGTTAGACACTGCTTTCCATAAGCTTATATTCTTGGGGGAGAGTATGGATACATATATTACTAATGGTAATTTAAAAAGAAACCCATGGGGAGATTGGGGAGGGAAAATTTTTTTAAAAAAAGAAACCCATTATTTGTTTATCATAGTGGGACAAAGAAGAAATTAATGCTTCCTGAGACTATACTATGTGCCACACACTGTGGTAGGCACTTCACCTTCATTATCACATTTAGTTCTCCCAACAATAAAATGTAGATAAGTGATTTCCAAAATTACATAATTAGCCACAGTGTTCCAGAACTTAGATCCAGGTCTGTCTGTCTGACTCCAAACTTCCTTGCCACTTTATTTCCAATTGAGGAAAACTGAAAGATTTCTCAGAAAGAGTGGATTTTAAAGATATAATTATATAGTTTATTTTTCCACTTTTAAATAAATCAACTTCAAGTTTTCATAAGGATTTTAAGTACCTAATTTAAAAACAACAAAAAACTTCCACATGCCATGGTTAGGTGAGAGGCAACACAGATCTATTTAATTGCTAAGCATTAAAGTCTGAATACATTGTCTATATCAAACAGCTGCAATGAGAGTGCATATTATTGCCAGCAAAGAGAGAGTTTCCTATTGTTTGTAAAACCTTGCATTCTCTTCTCAAGTAGAGACAAATACCCGCTCTTCAGCATTATAATTATTTATATTGCCCATTCAAATTTTCTTGGTGTTTTAGTGAAAGCATAGATTCAAAGCTAGTGGTATTGTTTAACAACTGAGGATCCTAGAGAAAGTAAGATAGCTTCTCTGAATTTCAGTGTCTTCATCAATAAGGTGAGGGAATAAAGTTTACCCCAATATTGTTGTGACGATCAAATGTATGCACATGTACTTGGCACATGGTCAGCACTCAATATTTGTCATTTATTTCTTATGATTCCAAGACTGTGTTCTCTGTTAGTGTCTGTCCCTGAAGTTTCTCAATACAGGATTTTTATACAGCTGTCTCACCTAGCAATCTATGTCACATCTTAAAATGTGGGAAGAGCTTATTTTTAATGCTTCAACCATGTCTGTGGTATGAAGTTCTTTATTGCCTTGACCAAATGCCTGACTGAATAGAGAGCCAAACACCAAGTTGCATTAAGGGACAACTTTTTCAAAAGAGCAATTAAAGTAAGTGAAGATATTCATTGTATGTATGTCTGCTTCTGCCCCAAGAAAAGCAGCTATGTATGACATTGAACAAGTGACAGCCTCTCTAAACCTCAGTTTCTTTATCTGAAAAGTAGAAATGATTGTATATCTCAAAATACTGTCATGAGATCTAATAAATGAAGTCTTGTAACTCATAAGAAATATGAATCTTTTCTTCCTCTTCTAGTTGAGGTCATGAATAATTTGTGGGAACCTGTGCTTTTTATGAGAGACACAGAAGCACAGTGGTTTAAAAAATGAGTTCCAAATCATGTCAAAACTAAGCTCCAAACCAACTCTGCTGGATGTGGCTGGGATAACTTCTTTGGAGCTCTTTTCTGCCCCTCATTTCTAAGGTAGAATAAATACCTAAACTCACAGGTTTATGTATTTAACTACACTTATGTAAGTTCTATTTTTAAAAATGTATGCGAAGCACCTGTCATGATGCAGTATAAAAATGTAAATTTGGGGGGAATCAAATTGGAAATTTCGAATTATTCTTTTGACTAATGGGACAGATACATTATTCTTTTTTCTTTTTTGAGTTGGAGTCTCACTCCATCACCCAAGTTGGAGTTTAGTGGCACCCTCACGGCCACCCTAGCATCAACCTGCTGGGCTCTGGCAATCCTTCCTCCTCAACCTTCCAAGTACATGATTTAACAAGGCATGCAAAAAAGTAATTCACTCCAATTTCAGCAAATAATATTTTGAGTAACCAGTAGTTATTAGGCAGTATACAGGACTCTGGATAGAAATAATTGTTAAGATACTCATTCTAGATTATGCCCCTATTTTCTCACTGCATATTTAATGAGTTTCAAGCACACAAAATTAAAAATAATATGTAATATTCATTCTGACGTGGGTGTACACTGAGATTTTCATGCTTTATCTCATTTAAGCTCATATCATCCTTAATGAGATATACCTTGGTTTCTTGTTTAATAGATAATACAGAACCTCAGAGGATAAATAACTCACTTAGGATTACATTACCACTAACAAATAGAACCAAGATAGGCATCAAAAAACTGTTCTTGTAATATCTAACTTATACAGCCATGTAATGCCAAATACATGATTTTCCTTTATAAACTGTACCCCTTTCTCCAAAGCAACAACTTGTCTTAAATAGAAGACTTGTTATTTATTTGATGTAGTAGATGGTCTTGACTGCTTGCTCTTTTTAGTGACCATATATTTTGAAGCCTCAAATTCTTTTTTGGAAGAATGTTTATGTAAAAACCCATGGAGCATAGCAAACATAGACTATATTGATATTCTTTATAATTGTATAAAGATGAGAGAATTATAAACATGTGAGATAGGAAGTTGTGAATACTGAAAAAAATCTAAAGGAAGATATTTTGAAAAAGCATCTTAGTAGGTTAAAACAATGTATATCACATGTTGTAAATGAATATAATTTTTCAAACCTTCCATCCCTTTGAAAAACATTAAGAGCTGACAGTAGTGACATTGGACACTTTTACAGTTTAGGATTGTATTCAAAACCACTAACTGTATAAGCTGTGACAATACAATAAAAGCACAAAAAAACATTGGCAATCTTGAATATAGAAAGTAAATTACCTGTCAGTATCTGAGATCTTGTCCTTTCTATTTGTTTTCATCAAAAAAGATAGATATAGAGTAAGTCTAAACAAAGAGATGTATAGATGTGGGCATCTATTACTGGCTCTGATAAAAGCTTTCTAGAGTAGTGATAACTGAAAGAATAGATACCGCATTGTATCTTAGTCCATTTTCTGTGGCTAAAACTGAATATCTGAGACTAGATACTTTATAAAGAAAATAAATTAATTTGTTACAGTTCTGGAGAAGTCTAAGATTGGGTGGTCACATCTGGTCAGCTTCTGGTGTGTTTCGTGTGCTGTGACATAACATGATGGGAGACATCACAGGACAAGAGAGGTGCACTGAGAACCAAACTGGCTTTTATAAAAGATTCACCTTCCTGACAACTAACCCATTCCCATGATAAGCCATTAATTCATTAATCAATTAATCCATTAATCACCTGTTAAAGTCCCCACCTTGTAATACTGATACATTATGGATTAAGTTTCAACATGAGTTTTGGAGGGGAAAAGCACTTGAACCATAGTACATAGCCATACAGACTTTGAAAGATCATCCTGTGCTTGAACGGACTTGGTGACTACAGTCCATGGGCCATATTTGTCCCAATGCTGGTTTTTGTAAATAAAGTTTCATTGGAACACAGTTATGGCATTCATTTATATATTGTCTATGGTTACTTTTATGCTAAAATGGCAAAGTTAAATAGTTGCCATAGAGACTATATGGCCTGTAAAGCCTGAAATATTTACCGTTTTATCCTTTACCAAAAATTTTGCTAACCCTGACTTAGAAGATTATCAGAATTCTGGTTTTCAAATGAAGTAGTTAAATTAGCCCTAAAACAAACATGTGAATATAGGACATGTAAAGTCTTCTTAAATTAAAAGCTTGATTTTTAAAAAGCACTTGTCATAAAACTCCTTCTTATGAATCTGTTACTTTGGAGAAAGTGATTCTTAAAGAGGGAATTACTCTTCCACAGAATATTTTTTAGCAGATTCTGAGTACTAGTACTGAACCAGGTACTTGATATATAAGTTGAATTAGATAGAACCCATGTCCTTAAGGAATTTACAATTTATGGGACCTTTAGACTGTATCTTAATATTTACATTTAGCTTCCTGTAGATCTTGCTTTTCTATCCAGTCCCTCAATCACTGCCTTTTAGTTGAAGAGTTTAGGCTATTTACTTTTTAATATGCTAGAATTCAAATATACTATCTTCTATTTGCTTTCTAATTTTACCATCAGTTCTTTTCTCCCCTTTTCCCTGCCATTTTTGGGGTTTAATCTTTTTGATGATTCAATTTTAGCTCAATTGCAGGCTTACTGCATTTCTTTTAGTATTTTTTAGTGATTTCTCCAGGGTTTATAATTTATCTGAGTGTATCTTTAAATAATATTATGCTACTTCACATACAATATAAGAAACTCAAAATAGTATGCTTCTAATGATCTCTACCCACCTTTGGTGCTATAATTTTACTTTTTCATATACATCATATAATACATTGTTGTTATTTTTGTTTTAGTCACTTTTATTTGAAAGAGATTAAAAGTGAGACCAAAAGTATTTTTTATAATTTAGGCTGGTCTTCATTTCTTTGTATAGTTATAAATTATATGTATAATTATAAATACCCTCTGTTACAATTTTTTCTTGCTCCAAAACCTTCAGTTAACATTTATTACAGTGTAGGTTTGCTGGAAATGAATCTTATAAGCTTTCGTTTGTCTAAAATGGTCTTTATTTCAACTTATTTTTCAATGATATTTTTGTAGGGTATAGAATTCCACATTGACAATCTATTTTTTTAAGTACTTTAAAGTTGTCACTTTATCTATTGTCATGTGACTTGAATAGTGACTTATAAAAAATTGATGTCACCGGGCTTGGTGTCTCAGCCTGTAATCCCAGCACTTTGGAAGGTCGAGGTGAGTGGATTGCCTGAGCCTGCAGGTTCGAGACCCACCTGGGCAACTTGATGAGACCTCATTTCTACAATAAATAAAAAAAAAAATTAGTCAGACATGGTAGCACATGCCTATAGTTCCAGCTACTTGGAAGGTTGAGGAGGAAGGATTGCCGGAGTCCAGCAGATCGAGGCTGCAGTGGCCAGGAGCAGCCACTGCACTCCAGTCTAGGTGACAGAATGAGACTCCAACTCCAAAAAAAAAAAAGGTGTTCCAGTAAGATGGCAACAGCACAGGTGGGACTTTGAGATTCTCCAAATTGAGTTATCCTAAAGACTCTTACTTTTCATCCCCCACCCCCCACCCACCACCAGCCGCACTGGTTCAAGGCCTGGAGACCATCGCCGCACGCACAGTCAGCTACCATGGCCCCTCTCCAGCTGCTGTTCCACTACAGGCATCCCCGGCCCAGGCTAAGTGGAGCACCCAGCTCCTTCCCCAGCTACACTGTCTCACCTGGCCCCAAGCCACCCACCACCACCTGTGGAGGCCCTCAGATACTGCCTTGTGGAGATCTGGATTCCTTTGCTGGCTACACTGATCTGCCCAGCACTCAGCCACTGCCAGCTCCCTCCCTGACTGGGTGCCTAGCCCAGACTTGGGCTGTGGTAGCCCGGGGAGGCCCTCCATGCCTGCCCCTCAGAACTACAGGCTTGATTCCCTCCTAGGGTGCCCCACCAGGCCCAAGGTCACCGCTGCCCATGCAGGCCCCTAGCACCTGTGCTTCTGGTCTCTGTGCCACCACCCAGGCTGAAGCACCCAAAGCTGCGGCCAATGCTCGACCCTCGGAGTTTCGGATCCCCTCCTTGGGTTCTGGGTCCCTGCCCAGACCCATCTCAAGCCACCATTGCCCAGGGAGGCTCTCAGTGCCCATCCCTCAGAGATATCAGCTCCATTTCTGGCTGAAGTGCCCTGTGGGGGCCCCAAAGCCACTGCCACTGCCTGCCACCCACCCTATCCACAGACCAGATGAGTGGAGAGAAAGGACGAGTGGAGAGAAAGGATCAGCAAGAGAGGAGCCACCCACTGCAGGCATTTTCCAGGCAGAGATTTGCATTGCCCTGCCCATCTACCAGCAGCCTCTACCTTGGTTTCTAAGGTAACCTCACCAAACAGGAGACAAAAGGCCCTCCCCTACACTGAATGAGACACAGGCAATTCAGTCCTGTGGCAGACCTCTCAGGCAGCAAGCCAAGAGAACCAACCCAACCTATGAGTAAGTCTATGTGCCTGCAAATGGAAGAGGCTAGAGATCAGAGCTGAAGATACTTTAGACACTCAGGAAAGACTCCAGAGCTAGTCTAGTTTCTTATTTTGATTTTATTGTTTTGACCATTTGTTTTGCTCACCTTTGTTTGTTTTTTGAGTTAGACTACTTGTTTGTGTTGGGGGAAAGCATATCAAAAGGCATGAATTTATTGGACTGACTTTGTGTGGTTACCAGTATACTTTAGGAAATCTTGTTTCTTTGTTTGTTTTTTACTCTTTTCTGGACTTTTGTTTCTTTTCATTTGATATGTATATCTGTTTTCCCTCTTACTCTTCTCTCTCTCCAACTTCCTTTTGACCTCCCCCCCTTCTTCCATTATTTTCCTTTTTCTTACCTCCTTTGGTTCTAGGGAGCAAACCTAAACCCCACTGCATGGACAGATTGAAAGGCAGTGGGAAGTGGGTTCCAGTGAGCCCATAAACCTGTTGGTGGATACTGGAATCTGCAGATAGATTCTGAATCACAGCTTCCCCCTCAATTAAATCTCAAAACTTCAAAAATACAGCCCCAACCTAAAGTCCAGCCTCAAAGTGAACAAAGCCAGAAGACACTCATAAGGAAGAACAGGAGACTGAAAAAAGAAAAAGGAAAAGCAACCCCACATTCCCTGAAAAACAGAATTAAAGAAGAGGAGGTAAAGGGGGAGAGAAAAATCTACACAAATGAAGAAAAACCAAAAGAAGAATATGGGTCTCTCACAGACCCCTGGGAGGTCAGACACTGAGAAAACTGACTTTGGAGTATAAACAATGAAGAGCCCCCAGAATGACTGGTCTCAAACTACAAACCCAGATATCAAAACATTAATGGAAAGATTAACAAGAATTGAGGAGAGACAAGAGGAAACTAGGAAGGAGTTGATAACTGAGATAACAGTAGTAAAGAATACTGTGAATGAAATAAATAACAAACTGATAAGCATGGAAAGCAGAATTAGCCAAGCAGAAGAAAGAATCTCAGAACTTGAGGACCAAAATATAGTACTAACCCAAACTATCAAAAACATAGAAAAGAAGCTTAAAAAGACAGAACAAAACCTTCAAGAGATGAGCAATTACTTCAAGAGACCAAGCCTAAGAGTAATTGGACTTCCTGAGGCAGAAAGAGAGACAGAGTTTACCCTGAAACAAGCATTCCATGAGATTATTCAAGAAAACTTCCCTCATCTCATCAGTGATGTAAAAATTCAAACACAAGAGAATCAGAGAACCCCTGCAACACAACAAATGAGAAGACCAACTCCCAGACACATAATAATTCACCTAAACAAAGTAGGTATAAAAGAGAAAATCCTAAAGGCAGTAAGAGAAAAATGTCAGATCACCTACCATGGAAGACCAATTAGAATAGCAGCAGATTTATCTACAGAAACCCTTCAGGCTAGGAAAGCTTGGAGCCCTATCTTCAAAGTTCTAAAAGATAAACAATTTCAACCAAGAATAACCTACCCAGCCAAGCTAAGCTTAATCAATGAGGGAGAATTAAAATCTTTCCCAGATATTCACTCCTGAAGAACTTAGGCTGCCACCAGAACACCTCTACATGAAACACTTAAGAAAGTATTAAATACAGAAAAAAAGAAAAAAAGAACAACAACATTCTTCACAAGAGTATCGGAAAAAGTTTAAAACACACACATGACCAACCCCCAAACCCAAAGAAAGACAACAAACAAACAGGAACAACTCTGTAAGAACCTTATGACAGGGATCAACTCTTGCATCTCAATTATTAGCCTAAATGTGAATGAACTAAATGCACCACTGAAAAGACATAGAATGGCAAAATGGATAAAATATCACCAGGCTGCAATATATTGCCTTCAAGAGACTCATTTCACTAGAAAGGACACTCACAGACTGAAAGTAAGAGGATGGGAAACAAATTTTCAGGCAAATGGAACAAAAAAGAAAGGAGGAGTTGCGATCTTAATCTCAGACAAAATACCCTTTAAGCTATCAAAAATTTAAAAAGATACAGAAGGCCACTACGTAATGATAAAAGGTTCAACCCAACAACAAGAAATATGTATCCTAAACATATATGCACCCAACATAGGAACACAAACTTTCATAAAGCAGCTTCTAAGTATACTAAAAAAAATATTGACTCTAACACTATCATAGCTGGGGACTAAATACTCCACTCTCAATCCTAGACGGATCATCGGGACAAAAAAATCAGCAACGAGATCCAGAACCTCAATGTGACTCTTGACCAAATAGACTTCATTGATACCTACAGAACACTCCATCCAACGACCACAGAATATACATTCTACTCATCACTGTATGGAACATACTCGAAGATCAACCAAATACTTGGCCATAAATCAAGCATAAACAAATTTCAAAAGATTGAAATTTTGCCATGCACCTTCTCAGACCACAGTGGAATAAAAATAAACATCAACACCAACAAGGTTCCCCCAAAACCCACAAAGACATGGACACTAAATAGCATGATGCTAAACAACTCCTAGGTCAATAATGAAATCAAAACAGAGATTAAAAGATACCTTGAAAGAAATGAAAATGAAGAAACATCTTACCAAAATCTCTGGGATGCCATGAAAGCTGTAGTAAGAGGGGAATCCATATCTCTATAAATGCACATGAAGAAAATGGAAGGATCGCAAATTAATAGCCTAACAAGTCACCTAAGGAAACTGGAAAAGCAAGACCATCATAACCCTAATGTCAGCAGAAGAATCCAAATCACCAAAATAAAAGCCCAAATCTGGGACATAGAAGACAAAACGATAATACAAATGATCAATTAAACAAAAAGCTGGTTCTTTGAAAGGATAAACAAGATCAATGGTCCCCTAGCTAGACTGAGCAAGAAAAAGAGAGAAAAAGCCCTAATAAACACAATCAGAAACATAAAAGATGAAGTCACATCTGACCCTGAAGAAATACAAAAGATCATTAGAGACTACTATGTACACTTGTATGGAAACAAACTTGAAAACCTTAAGGAAATGTCAACACACAATCTGCCTAGGTTGAAACAAGAGGAAATTGAGACCCTAAATAGACCAATGATAATCAAGGAAATTGACTATGTAATAAGAAAACTACCTACAAAAAAAAAAAAAGCCCTGGACTAGATGGCTTTCCAGCAGAATTCTACAAGACATTTAAGGAGGAGTTGATACCAATCCTACTGAAAGTATTCCAGGCAATTGAGAAAGATGGAACTCTCCCAAATCATTTTATGAAGCCAACATCACATTGATACTCAAGCCAGGTAAAGACCCAGCAAAGAAAGAGAACTACAGGCAAATATCTTTGATGAACATAGATGCTAAAATTCTCAACAAGATCCTCACAAACCGGATTCAACAACACATCTCAAAAATCATCCATCGTGATCAAGTAGGCTTCAACCCTGGGACACAAGGCTGGTTCCACTTTCGCAAGATAAAAAATGTAATTAAATACATCAACAGACATCAAAGCAAAAACCAAATGATTATATCATTAGATGCAGAAAAAGCTTTTGATAAAATCTAGCACCCCTTCTTGATAAAAACCTGAACATCTAGGCATACAGGGAACATACCTCAAAATAGTAAAAGCCATCTATGAGAAACCCCAGCCAGCATACTTCTAAACAGACAAAAATTGGAACCATTTCCCCTGAAAACGGGAACAAGACAAGGACGCCCACTCTCACCCTCCTGTTCAATATAGTATTGGAAGTCCTGGCTCAAGCAATCAGAAAAGAGAAGAGGATCAGGGGTATCCAAATACAAAAAGAGGAAGTCAAGCTATCTCTCTTTGCAGATGACATGATTGTGTACCTTGAAAACCCAAGAGGATCTGTCTTGAAAACCCAAGAGGATCTGTCAAAAGCCTCCTTGCACTGATTAAGGACTTTGACAAAGTCACAGGGTATAAAATAAATATGCAAAAGACAATCACATTTCTTTACACTAATAATAAACAAACAGAAACCCAAATAAAAAGCACAATCTCATTCACAATAGCCACAAACAAATGAAATACCTTGGCATCTTTCTAGATGTGAAAGACCTTTACAATGAAAACTACAAAACACTGCTCAAAGAAATCAAAGATGACACAAACAAGTGGAAAAATATCCCATGCTCATGGATTGGAAGAATCAATCTTGTGCAGATGTCCATCTTACCTAAGGCAATCTAGAGATTTAATGCAATACCCATCAAATCACCAGCAACATTCTTCTCAGACCTAGAAAAAACAATACAGAAATTCATATGGAAACACAAACAACCAAGAATAGCCAAAACAATCCTTAGAAGAAAGAAACAAAGCAGGAAGTATCACAATACCAGACTTTAAACTTTACTATAAAGCTACAATAATTGAAACAGCTTGGTATTGGTATAAGAACAGGCATATAGACCAATGGAATAGAATTGAGATTCCAGAAGCAAAATCCCAATTTCTCAATCAACTCATCTTTGACAAAGCCTCCACCACCCACCACTGGGGAGAAGAGAACCTATTCAGTAAATGGTGCTGGGAAAACTGGATGACCACATGCAGAAGATTCAAACAAGACTATCTATCCCCATACACAAAAATTAACCCTAAATGGATCAGAGACCTAAATGTAAAACCTCAAACCATAAGAACTTTAGAAAATGCAGGACACACCCTTATGGAAGTTGGAACTGGCATCCAATTCCTGAGCAAAACCCGAAACACATGAGCCATAGAGATAAGATAGATAAGTGGGACCTCATTAAACTGACAAACTTCTGCAAAACCAAAGAAACCCTCGATAGAGCTGGGAGACAGCCCACAGACTGGGAAAAAGTATTTGCCAACTCCATGTCTGGCAAAGGCCTAACATCTAGGATCTACAAGGAACTCAAACGTGCTGAAAAGAAAAAAGCAAACAACCCCATTACAAAGTGGGCAAAAGATATGAACAGACACTTCTCAAAAGAAGACTTACGAGTGCCCAACAGATACATGAAGAAATGTTCAACTGCACTAGTCATCAAGGAGATGCAAATTAAACCTACACTGAGATAACACCTAACTCCAGTCAGAATGACCATTATCAATAACTCAAAAAATAACAGATGCTGGAGAGAATGTGGTGAAAAGGGAACACTTCTACACTGTTGGTGGGATTGTAAACTAGTCCAGCCTCTGTGGAAATCAGTGTGACAATTCCTAAAGGCTCTAAAAATCGACCTTCCATATGATCCCGCAATCCCCTTACTGGAAATATACCCTGAAGAACTCAATTCACTCTATAAAAAAGATACCTGTACATGTATGTTTAGCACAGCATTGTTCACAATGGCAAGATCATGGAACCAACCATGCTTTCCATCAAAAGAGAACTGGATTAAAAAAATGTGGTACATATACACAGTGGAATATTACACAGCCATAAAAAAATTACATCATGAATTTCACAGCAACCTGAATGGAATTGAAATTTATAATACTGAGTGATCTTTCACAGAAATAAAGATCTGCGTATCACACATTCTCACTCATAAGTGGACCTTGAACAACTATCGTAATACTATAAGGAAAAGATTGACAGTGGCGGAAACTATGAGGTGGGGCAGGGAGAGGAAGGGAGGTGGGATTAACGGTAGTCAATATCTGTCTGGGGATGGGGGGCATACCTCATCAACAAGGGTACCTGCACAATGCATATTTGTATACCTAACCCTTAACTGTACCCCACAGCGAGACCTCATCTCGACAATAAATCAAAAAATTAGCCGGGTGTGGTAGTGCACACCTGTAGTTCCAGCTACTTCGAAGGCTGATGTAGAAGGATCACCAGAGCCCAGCAACTCGAGACTGCGGTGGCCGGGAGTGGCCACTGCACTCCAATCTGGGTGACAGAGTGAGACTCCAACTCAAAAAAAAAAAAAAAAAGTTAAAAAAAATAAGAAATAAATAAACCTTAAAAACTACAAAAAAAAAAAAAAAGAAAGAAATTGATGTCATTCTTTGTTCCTCTTATGGAAAATAATCTTTTTTTTTCTGACTGCTTTTGATGTATTTAACTTTATCTTTGGTTTCAGCAATTTGATTATAATGTGACTTGATGTGGTTTTTGTTATGCTCATTCTGCCTGGGGTTTTTGAGCATAGATCTGTGAGATTATAGTTTATCATTAAATTTGTAAAATTTTTGACCACTATTTCTTAAGTAGTTTTTCTTCTCTCTCCTGCTTTCTAGGATAACATTTTCATATATGTTATATTGCTTGATATCATTCAACTTTTTATTGACACTGTTAATTTTTTCCCTGTCTTTTATAATCTCTGTGTTCCAGACAGTTTCCATCATTGTTTCCTTAAGTTCAGTGCATTTCTTTTTTAGCAGTATCTTAATCTATAGTTACTCCCATCTAGTGTATTTTTCTTTTTTTTCTATAGTTTTATCTTTATGTGTTTTATTTGATTTTTTAGAACAATCTTCCATTTTTCTTCTCATATTCCTCATCCTGTTTATGCTTTTCTACACTTTTTAAAATATATGAAGCATATTTTTAAAACTAGCTTTTTAAACATTGTTATTTGCCAGTTTATTATCTCAGTCACTTCTGGCTCTGTATTTATTAATTTTTTCCTGATTATGTGTCATATTTTTCCACTTTTTTGCATTCTTGGTAATTTTATTTTCCTAGATATTGTGTACTTAATGCTGTTGATTGCTGAAATTACCATATTTCTTTAGAGTACTGAACTTTCTCTGGCATAATGTTAAGTAATTTGGAGCCTGACTTTAAATTTTTTTAGGGGGAAGATACAGAGTATTTATAAATTTAGTGTTAATTTATCTCTACAACTAAAGAAATATGTCTTTTAGTCCTTGACCTGATTCCTCAGATAATATAAGGTTTCTCTAGTCTGGCTCGTTGAGATGTGAAATATTCCTGGCCTTAAGTGCAGTCTGGAAGTTGTTCAGTCTTTTGCTTTTCAGTGATTTTTTTTCCCAGCATAAAGAATACTTACCCATGCATACATAGAATACTATAAAACCAAATGACTGAAGTAGGGAGGTTTTTCGGATCTTCGGGGCACTTATACCTACTTGTGTATCTCTCTGTCTCTCTCTCTCTCTCCCTCTCCCTCTTTGTTTCCTCCTCCTCCTCTCTTTCTGTTGTTCATTCTACTCTGGTACTCTGCCCACAAATTCTACCTGCCATGGCAACTCTAAACTCCAATTTCTCTCTTTCCTATGTATTGGATAAACTAGACACTGTTTGGATTCCATATTTCTTTGTCCCGAAAACTGCCTCTAGGCAGTAACCTGGGACAATTGTGGAGTTCGCTTATTTCCTTTCTCTCATGGATCACAGGGATATCAAATGACTGAAAATTTTTGGTTCATATATTTTTCTTGTTTTCTAGTTATTTATGGTTGGTGAACAATTTCCCTAGTAGCTAATTCAGGAGAATGTGACATTTGAGTTGAGCCTTAAAAGTAGAAGTAGGAATTGGCCCTCAAATTTGATTTATGAATTTATCTATGTTTAGTCAATTCTCTTTCCAATTCTTCTTATAGTCTACTGAAATCCTTTAATTTTAAAGCTTTCTGTTCAATTAATCACATCTTATTCTTCAGAATTGACCTTCCTCAAAATATTGAGATAATTTGACTTCTAAGGTGTTTTCTGTGTTTCTAAGGTGTTTCTCTTTTTCTTACCTTTTCTTAATATGTTATCTCTCTTAACAGATATATTTATTTTTGTCCTTTAATTGAAAGCTCATCTGTTCACCTACACAATTGACTCCATCTCATTAATAGTTTTGGAGTGATAGAGGGAAATTATACATTTAGAAACTAGAACCAATCATATTGCTAGTCTGCCAATTGCAAGTTCTTTGAATAAAAATTTAGGAGTCATTTCTTTCTCTAGTCTTAAGAATTAACTCATCAAATATAGCAGCAAATCCACTGTAAAATATATATTAACAGAGTTTAATGAATCAAAATGAAAAGATTAAAAACAAGTGTTTAATGTGGAAAAAGCATAACAGAATCTATTATTTTGATTGGTGTAGAAAGCCATAGGAAATGCTGATATACCTAAGAATAAATGTTGCCACTACATCCCTCACTCATGCTTAGGAAGGGCTGAAAAAATTAAACCAGAAATCCAAGTTTAATAAGTGCTATTTTTGACATCTCTTTAGAAAAAATCATTTGTAAGAGAGCTTGGGGATTTCCTAAAAGATGAGAATTCCTTCTCCTTAGTTTTTATATACTCTCCAGAAGTCATTGAACATTTTCTCATTTGAAAAATATGAATTCCAGATGTCCTAGACAATAATTTTCAGGAAGAATAACCTTTGCTAATAACAGTAAGTATGTCTGAAAATATATGAACTCTTTCAGACCTTCAGGTCACAATTAATGATCCTTAGGCCAACCAATTCCTCAATAGTTCTGCAGTAGACTAAAAGAGTCAATACATCTAGCAGAGATAGGGTGTGAAGACTAAGAGTGAGTATGCTTGAGATTTACTAAGCAATACAGCAAAATTGGGAGTTAACAAACTAGAACAATCATATATTCTTTCATCTCTTAGTTTTACCATTGTTTTGGAATATATCTGTACTTCAACCTAATTTGGGAACATTTTTAATTTTCAAAAAAGAATCTGTTTAAAGGTTTATTCAGTATAGGGAAGCTTATTATTTTATTAGAAGTGAGATTATTTTGTTGATAATGAAAGTAAAATTTGGGGGTCAAAGTTGAGTTTAAATTTCCATTCTTCTACTGGTTGTATGTACTCACATTGCCTTGTCTCCACAGCAAACTTGGCATGCCATATCTCTCCCTCATGCAAATGAAAACACGGGATGAACAAAGTAAGATGAATGATCTGGGTTGAAATCCCAGCTCTTCTGTTTTCCAGCTGCGTGGTCTTGGATAAGATGTTTAATTTATCTGACCCTCAGTTTCTTTATGTACAAAAAAATGAGATTGGGGGATAATAATATACATCTTATAGGATATTGTTAGGATTTAATGAGGTAGGATTTTAATTGTTAGGATTTAAGAGCAAAGCTAGTTGCTTGGTGCACAGTAGGTCATTACTTTAGTTTTAACAGTATTAAATATAAATCATCCAGTTATGAAACAGAGTATGTCCTGTTTCCCAGAGCTGGAATAGTATATTTTCTGACAGTTTGTCTCAACTCTTCACTATCCTAGTGAAGAACACTTAATGTGTTGTGGTGTGACAATAACCAAATCTTTGTTCCTTATAGTTGGTAGAGTTATTTTTTCAAACGGTCTAGAGAGAAGTTACTGCCTCAAAGTTATCACCAGCTTCCCAGGGCTTAATTTCAGAGATGCTATTGTTAAAAATAGAGAATCATTTTCAACAGCTAATTATCTGGCACAGAAAAGAAAATGAAGGTATGGATCTTGGTTTCACATACCATTAAAAAGATAAGCTTTAAAAAAAGACAGATTTTGCTATTTGATGAAGACAGAAGGTATTAATACAAGTGCCCTTACTGAGCTCAGCATCATCTGATAGTGGCTTCAAACAATGCCAAGTCTTAATGGGCGCTGAATTTAATAAAATGCCGTAGTCAGCTTTTATCAAGGCCATTGCAAAGTAGACCTCTGCAGAAAGGATCTAGGAATTGTGCTTATGAGTGTATGTGTGTGTGTGTGTGTGTGTGTGTGTGTGTGTGTGTGTGTGTGTGTGTGTGTGTATGTGTGTGTGTGTTTGTGTATGTGCGCATGCACACATGTACATGAGTTTACATGATGGATGAAGTGTTGAGTACCCTCTGAATGAGCAATGAGATGCTATAAGCAGTAGTTCTTTGTAGATTGGAAAGCACTATGAAAATATGAGTAATTGACATTGCTAATATCATAATTGTATTTATAAAAGTAATATTTCACTTTTTAAATTTCATTTTTGTCTGTTTCCAAGTAGGCAGATATACCATTGTCTTAATTCTTTGGCATGGCCAACTTCCAGAAAATCACTACAATAATCCTCTTGTACATTAAGATGTTTTGGGAAATATCTGTTGTGTTTTGTTTAATATCCTGGTTTTAAAAAATAATAATTTAAAATAATTTTCCTTTGTCTTAGTTAAAAATAGTTTTCTTACATTTACTAATAATCATGTGAAAAATAATGCCTAAATTTAGAGAAAACAATAGTTAGGAATAGTGGATCTTTGTTGTCACTGTGTTCAATTTAATTTCTCGATTCTTCGTGTTATTACCGTATTTATTCACATACCTCTCACTCTGCCCCCTTCACTTTTAGCAATACAGTTTATTTATTCATTCGACAAATAATTCCTGGGCAGTGTCATTGCTCTTAGACATGAAACAAGTAATCACCCAAATCAAATAAAATTGAACTGTGGTAAGTTCTGGGAAGGAGGGGAAACGGTGCAATAAGAACACATAACAGGACCATCTGACCAGGTCAGGGAGGTTCTTGAAGGCTTTCCTGAAAAATGGAGGATGCACATGGACTTGGAGACAGAATGTCTGTGTGTCTTTAGATACATTATGTTTCTGGGGCCCATGACTTTGCCTGTCAAATAGGAACAATGATGCATTGCTCACTTGTGGATGTGTGGATTAAATGAGACATGGGAATTGCTTGCTACTTCTTTTAGCCCTCTGTAATTTATTATCTATATGTAGTCAAAGTTTTGTTTTTCAAAAGCCACCCAGATTGTGCTGCATCTCTGCTCATAGCCCTGGTGGCTTTCTCTCAATCTTGGGAAAAATTGGACATTCTTCCAGAGGCCCATGAGTCTTTTAATAATGAACTTTGCTCACCTCTCCTCTTACCCCTCCCCCCCATTCTCTACTCCACTCACCCATTTCTCATCACAGCAGCCCTCTACTCTTCCTTGGTCACATCAAGCAAGCTGATTTCCACCCAATGACCCTTGAACTTTCTGGCGATGGCTCTTCTCTCTCTGGAATGCTGCCCTTCTAATAGTCACAGACTCACTCTTTCACTTCATTTATGTCACTTGCTGAAATGTCAACTCCTTGAAATACCTGTCTGGATCCCTTTACCTAAACTACCCCCTCCCTCTTCCACTTCCTATCCTGTCTTTGTGTAATTCTCTTATCTTTTATCTTACTTTGACCTTTCTTTTCAGCACTTACTAATGATAATAATTTTAATATGAAAACACCAACAATACTATAAGTTCATAGTAGCATTTAGTAATGTTCAGACTCTTGTCTAACTCATTTCATTCTTAGTATAACACAGACAGATAGATATTTACTACTAATCTCATTTTACAAATAAGAGATTAAGACACAGAGCAGTTAAGTACTTTACCCAAAGTCACGTCACACAGCCAGTAAGTGGTCAGGTGAGAATTCAGGGTCAGATAGTCTTGATTCCAAATGTCATACTTTTGACAACTATGCTCTGCTGCCTCCCGCTTGGGAGTATCTTATATAGGTTTTTTGTTTGTTTGTTTATTCCCTGTTTTCTTATTTATTTATTAGAGATGAGCTTGTGTTCTGTTGCCCAGACTGGAGTTCAGTGATGCAATCATAGTTCACTATAACCTCTGACTTTTGGACTTACACACTTTTAAATTTTTTTGTTTTAATATGATGGAGTCTTGCTATGTTGCCCAGGTTGGTTGAGATCTCCTGACTTCAAGCAATACTCCTGCCTCGGCCTTCCAAAGCACTGAGATTATA
Source organism: Carlito syrichta (assembly GCF_000164805.1). Taxonomy (NCBI): domain Eukaryota; kingdom Metazoa; phylum Chordata; class Mammalia; order Primates; family Tarsiidae; genus Carlito; species Carlito syrichta. The sequence continues at coordinate 165,213 of NW_007246632.1, read as the reverse complement.
GGCATGAGCCATTGCACCTGGCCCTGTTCTCTGTTTTCTTGCTAGTATGTAAGCTCCATGATACAGATTGTATTCTTAGGGCTTAGAACATTACTTCACATATGGTGGGTGCCCTGTAAATGTTTGTGAATGAATAGTAATGCTTCAAAGCACTACATAGAGTGTCCAGCAAAGCTGGACAAAATGTGATTACATTTTTTTGCCATAAAAATGGATGAAATAGACTGTACCCTCAAAACTGAGTCTGGAGGACTTATCTTAGGTGCTTTCATCCTTCTCTTTCAATGGCCCTTATTCTCTGATATTGTAAGACTTCTCCATCTTTCTACCTTTGTCCCCACTTCCTCAGTGCCCCCATAATTCCTCTCTTTGAAAATAATATGTACTGTTTTACTTGAGGTATGGACAGCTGAATTTTACTTGGTGATACCTCAATTCAACAGGTTTCTATCTGATCTAACTCAGATATAATATTCAATAAATTTTTATTAAACAGTGGCTTACGTTTGGACACTATGCAAGATGCTACAGAAATAGGGTGAAAGTTATGTTCTATCCCTTCAGGGTACCCTAACCCTTCTAATCCATTTTTTAGTATTATTTGTTTACTGTATCACATTTGCTTCAAAACTTTAGTAGCTTCAAGAAGACCCTTATGACTTTTTTTCTGTTTCTTTAGCTTACCTTCTCTCATGCTCTAATTATACTGGCAATCTGTAAAGCTACAACCATAGTTCTTAGCCTCTTTAGTTTGTCATAGCAAATTACCATAATCGGGGTAGCTAATGAATAACAAAGATGTATTTCTCACAGTTATGGAGGCTAGGAAGTCCAATATCAAGGCAGTAGCAGATTTGGTGTTTGGTGAGGATCTGCTTTCCAGTTTGTAGCTATTACCTTCTTACTGTGTCATCACTTGATAGAAGAGACAAAGCAGATCTCTTGGCCTTCTTTTATAAGAGTAGTAATGCCAGTTTGATAGGTTCCGCTTTGCAGCCACTTGGATGGATTTAGAGTCTATAATACCGAGTGATCTATCACAGAAACAAAGAACTCAGTACCACATGTTCTTATTCATAAGTGTACCTTGAACAATTATCGTAATACTGAGGGACTGGCAGTAGTGGGAAACTGCCAGGAGGTTGGGTGGGTTGGCAGTAGTGGGAAACTGCCAGGGAAGAGGGGGCACACCTCATCAACAAGGGTAATTGCATAATGAACATCTGTATACCTAACCCTGAATTGTACCCCACATCTTTAAAACTTAATTTTAATTTTAATTAATACCATTCACAAAGACTTCCCCCTCAAAATCTAATCACCTCCCAAAGACCCCACCTCCTAATAACCATCATCTTGGAGGTTAATAAGTCAACATATGAATTTGGGGGATATAAAAATATTGAATCCATAGCAATAGTGGTTATCAATTGTGCCTTCAGACAACCTCTTTCCTCTTCCTGTACTCCTGCTGTCTCCTCATCACTTGGCTTGTCTACTTGTCCTTTAAATGCTAGCTCAAGTAGCAACACATCTAAGAAGGCTTCACTGTTGACATGATATCCTGCTTATGCTTATAACATCTTATACGATCCTATTTGCTGGGGGTGACCGAGGGGACTAAACATTGTGCTTATGTACTTACCACTCATTCCCATAAGATGTTTCCTTGTGCAGGGCACAAGTCATATTTACTGATAGTAGATGTCCAAAAATTGTTCCTTAAAAGGAAGCAAAGAGGGAAAATTTGTATTTGACTCAAATTGATGTAGTGAACTTAAGTGTATAATCACCAGCTTCAGTGACCTTGGTGGTAACAGAACTCTTCAGCAAACTGGCTCTGGATTGCAGAGGTGAGTAGTGTCATGTGTCATGTAGATCTAGGATCTGACACCTGGTTCTGAGGTCAAGAGCTCAATTCTCAACTCCTATACTTCTCAAGGTAACACTTCCAAGAAAGTAGTGAGAGCAATTTTCTACAATGCATTCACTTTAATAAAAAAACCTTTACATTTTTAGAAAATAGCATTTTTCTCATCCCTGAAAATAAAATTATTCTACCATGAAGATAATGTTTCAGAGGGATAAAAGTGCATTTTTTTCCCCCTCAAATTTAGAGAAGTAAAGGTAAATATAGAGGGAGAAAAGGAAACCAATATGCAGGCAAGTATGATTTTTTGAGTTTAAATTTACTAATTTAATTTCATTGCTAAAAGATTATATGTAACCAGCCTAATACACCTTTATAATTCACATACTTTTCTAATGTATACTAAATACCGATAATGCACTGAATACTTGACTCTGGTGTGAGGAATTGACTACTAAAATCTTCCACTTTGATCCATTTTTGTACATTGCATTCTATTTGATGTTATATGATGTTTTACTCAAATATGAAAGAAGAAAATATTTACTTTTAATTTCCTCATTGTGAAATTAGAATGATGATTAAATCAGCACCTTCATTGATTAAAAAAATTATTGAGAATTTGCATTGTGCTAGATGCTAATACAGTAGTAAGGAACAAACTGGGCACAGCCACTGTCCTCCTAGAGGTTATGTGAGCATTTCTTATTTGGTTACAACTGTGGTAAGTGCTAGAGAGAAGGGGTATGGTAAGCGTGATGGGAACTATAATGGCTAGCTGAACAGTCAGGAAATTTCAAAAGGATCTAACCGAAGTTAAACCTGAGTGGGAGATGTAATGATTAGTGGGAGTTGGTTAGGTGAACTGAATAGTAAAGTTGTGGAAGCATGCTGTTACAGAGGATGCTTTGCAAGATGAGACAGAGCACAGTGAAGGTGCAGGAAAGCAGAGAACCAAGAAGATAGGAGAAAAATGATGGCACGAATATATCAGACATGACCCTGAGGGCCACAGTAAGATCTGATAATTTACTCAAAGAGCAACAATCACCATTTGAAAGTTATTAAGAAAATTTGTGTTTTATAATACTATAGACGTGTATAGAGATTGGTTTGGAGGAAAAGTAAGCCCTTTGGTCTGAAGGGAAAAGAATATTACTCATAGAAGAGGAGGCCTTTAATTTCAACTAGCAACCATTGTAGGGACCAAGAAATGGAATCAACAGGTTTTTGTCTTTCTCTCTCTCCCTCCTTTCCTTCCTTCCTTCCTTCCTTTCTTCCTTCCTTTCTTCTTTTCTTCATTCCTTTCTTCTTTTCTTCCTCCCTTCTTCCCTCTTTCCAAGAACATCCTGGCTACACCTTGGCGAATGATTAGGAGAAAAGCAAGATGGAATAGTAAATAGGAGACAAAAAAATTAAAAGCCATAATTGTGACTTGAGTTAAGATGATTTCATTATAGATGGGGAAATGTGAATAAATTCAAAGGATCTTCTGGAGGTAGACAAAACAGGACTAGGTGACTGATGCATGTGTTGAGATGAGGGAGAGCAAGTTAAGAGTGACTTTCAGATTTCTGGTTTGTGCAGCTAGGTGAATGGCAGTGCTGCCCACCAAGAGAAGGAATACTGGGAGAAGAGACTAAGTTTGGGGGAAGAATGTGAGTTCAGTTTGGGATATTTGAAGTATGATGTGTCTCTAAGTCTTTTAAATTGTGCTGCTTAGTAAATTCTAAAACTGTCCAATGGATTTAGGTATTGTAGAGATTTTCAATAGCCTCAAGGCAAGTGCTAGAGACCAATTAGCAGTAAATTGAGAAGCAAGTGGGAGGTGATAAAATGGAGAGAGTAAAGGTATCTCTTCTTTAGAAGTTTGTCAATAGGAAAAGAGAGACGTAGTGATACCTAGAGAGATAATGCATTGAAGGTAGGACAGAGATTTGAGCACCTTTAAATGCTCATGACAAATGTCTGGTATAATGGGATAACTTGAGGATTCTGAAGAGAACAGGAGGAATAATGTACATTGTAAGGAAGACAGTAGGATTCAGAGTACAGGAGAAAGGAATAAAACTCTTCTGTGTTTCCTCTTTAGTCATCCGAGATTTAGAATTTAAGACAAAAATAAAAATACTTTTTAAACACCCAGTCTGCCAGTTACTTTTACAAGCCCTTTGCCTTTCTCTTTTGTAAAGTTCCACAAAATTTGTTTTAATAACTGTTGCTGGTTGGCATATTACCCCTTCCCAGCATTTCAGAAAATGTCTGAAATACTACTACCACAGAGTTATTTTAAGACATTAAAATGATCCTAATGTCTTGGCCTAGCCACAGCCTATGCCAGTGAAGTGAGCCAGCAGATAAGTGACAAAGTATATATTACAAAATGGCAGCTACTTCACTTGCATTCTCACATCTCCTGCAGGAATCTCCCTTGTGGCTCACCCTAACTGGAAAGATACAGGAAATGGAATCATGGGAATGTAGTTCAACCTAGCCAAGTTGCCATGTTACAGAATCACAAAACAACTTTGTCATTTCACTTGGTTTCACTATACAGTTTATTCTTTCGATAACTTTTCTCTTTTGCACATACAGTCACTTTAGTGTTAAGGGCCTGACATATAGTACCTCATTTAATCTTCACAAAAACCTTGTGGTGTGTGTATTATCACCCTTATTTATAGATAGGGAAACCCCCTGTCTTTCCCAAGGTCCCCGAGCCAGAATATGATAAAGCTATAATTGAAATCAAGGTATCAGGACTTTTTCAGATAGTGGAAGAAAAACACATGGGAGGGGGCATCTTTTGGTTGGTAGGAATCCCACCTCATTTTTTTGTCAGAATGCATTGCCCCCTTTGTTTAAAAAGATTTTATGAAAAAATAAATCCTCCCAAAGGTAAAGGTTATGAGAAGATGTGTGGCTTAAGTATAAAGATGTACACTATCTACCTCAAGTAATTCATTTGATAAGGCTGCAGCTGAATTTAGCATTCCTAATATTTCAGCCCCAGAAACTTCTTGGCTAAGAGCTGTCATTATCGAAAACTATGACTATATTTTAATTACGATATGGATTTATATATGGAGCATAGTACATCCACTCTTCTCTTCCCCCCAAAATTACAGTCTGTTCTAATTAGTGTTTCAACCTAAATCTGCTGAGGCAAGGTTCTTTTGAGTCTTCATCTCATGCCAAAAATCAGAATCACCACTTTACTAAGATTACTGGCAAATTGATATTCTGCTGACTACTAATTTATCTAATAAAGTTCTTTAGAAGAACAATAAAGGAATAAAACTTATGGAGTATCCACTATGTTCCAGACTCTCAATTAAAATACTGTATCCAATTCTATGATATATATCACAGACTTATAAAGAATGTACCATTAATATTCTTAAAGGTAAAAACAATAAAGTACAGAGAGATTAATTAACTTGCCAAGGTAGATGAGTTTCATATATTATTTATTTATTTACATATATTTTATGTATGTATGTATATTTGCCCCTTGTTTGAGGAGGATTTAAAATTTTTTATGTCTGACTATAATACAATAAGGTAAAAATAGGAATAAAATTAGGGAAAATAATCATACATATGAGATAGCATGGGTAGAAAAATAGATGATGTCATGAGTAGCATTATATATAGAATTTAAGCCATGAGGATCCACTATATTTTCTATAAGATATTTCTATATTGTATACACACACACACACACACACACACACACACACACACACACCACTCTGGGGTTTTTTTTAGCACCCAATGAAAAGGGAAAATTATGATAAGTTTTATTATTTACAATTTCTGTAAGATTTGAAATAAATATTTCCCGAAAACAAGAGAAAAATATTTTCTGTTGGTCCTCACAAAGAAAATTCTATACAAGGAAGTATACAGTGCTCTCAAAAATATCATTATAAAAATATAATAACAAATTTTGCTTAAAAAATAATATCCTTTAATACAAGTTGATGGTCTGATGCCAAAATGTTACTCTTAAAAAGAAATCCCTTGCATTGGAAAGGAGGAGGATGGAAATAGGTAAACATTTATTTCACCTGATGTATTGTTTTCTGATGGCTTGGATTAATTCAAAGATAGTTTGTAGAGTATGTAAAAGACTAGATGAAGAGCAAATTTTTAGCAAATATTCCATAAAAACCATTTGTTTAGATAAATTTTGATAAGTAAGAAAAATGAAACTGAATGAGGGACTATACCTTCAGTACAGGTATTTTGTGTGACTGATTAAAAGCAGAGACATATTCGTTAGGAATCAGCCAAACTAGGGACAATAACACTAGGAAACATTTGTCAAATGATTACTAAGTGGTAACTCAGTGTTACATGCATCATCTTATTTTATTCTCCCCAGTTTCTTAGCAGGGTTTAAGAATCTGATATTGACAAGGACCTGAAAGGAAAACCACTCCATGTCTTTATGCAGGTTGGCTGAAGGAATATCTATGGTCAGGGCCAAGTTCTCAAGATGTCCTACTAGGTACACTCTCCCATGTAGATGTAGGTGAGTGAGGCCTCAAGGTTCTACACCACAGAGCAGTGGTTTCAAATACATTTTGTGTTACTTACCCTTTGGCATGTCTAATGAAAGCTATTGAGCCCATCCCTGGAAAAATGCAAATGCACAAACATTTTACATGCAATTTCAAGAGGTTCATGAAGACTCTAGAACATTCCCATAAACCTCTTTGGGTTGAAAACCTGTTGAAAAGTGTGGTCCTTGTAATTTTAGCTTGGATTTTTTAAAAGCCTGAATAATTAAAGAATCATCTTGGAGATTATATATACCTCCACAGAACTGATGAAGTAAGATAATATATATATAGCCATTGAGATAAACTGTTTGGAAAAATCATACCTGGATAAATAAGTGAAAATATACTGTGCATAACTTTTAACTGGCTCCCAGTTTAAAAGCTTTTGACCACACTAGTGTGTATTTACTGATATAAATCCCTTCTTCTGCAAAAATTAGATAATAGGGCCTTTCGTCAGTTAAGGCCACTCAGAATTTAAGAAGATAAAACATGTCACCTACCTGTGTGTGATACCTATTTTTATAGTCACTATAGCATGAGCCACATCAGAGCTGCTGCACCTGGTTGTATGAGTTGTGCACTGCACAAGAGTTCCACGTCTAAGAGTGTGTCATTCACAATATAGATATCATAGTGTTGTATATTTCTTATGACAACTTTCAGCAGTGATTTTTTTTGCTAATAAAATCTGAGTATCCAGAGACTCTTTCAAAGGATAGAAATAAAGCAAAAAAGAAAGGGCACTTTTTCCAGTTTCATTTTTAAAAGATGATATAGAAAATAATGCCATAGACCTTACATACTCAGAACTTTCTCTAGTCATTGAAATTCAGGTTTAAAAAAAAGAGGCCCATAATACACCCTACTTTAAACACCACACCTTGGAAACTATCACTTGATCCATCAATATTCTGTCCCTAACACCCCTAATTCTGATTTTATTAACAAGGCAAAAATCTTGTCGACATATTAGTGATTAAGGTCAATAGTGAGCTCATGTATATAGACTACACTATGTAAGGAATGGTTAAAAGAACTAGAGTCCTGACTTGTACCCCACATCTTTAAAACACAAAATAAATAAATAAAATTTAAAAAGAACTTACATTGATCAACCAGTTAAAACTAAAAGATAGCATAATTGAGAAACTTTCCAAAAGTGTTTTGCCATGTTTATTAATTTGCTAGGCTGCAGTAATAAAGTATTGTAAGTTGGTGACTTAAGCAATAAAGATTGTCTCACAGTTTTGGAGATTAGAAGTTCAAGTATAAGGTGTTGGCAAGATTGGTTTCTTCTGAGGAGTATGAGGGAGAACCTGTTCTGGGTCTCGTTCCTAGCTTTTGGCAATTGCCAGCTTTGCTGACAATCCTTGGCATTCCTCAGCTTATAGACACATCATCCTGATCTCTGCTGTTATTATTACATGGTGATATCCCTGTGTGTACAAATTTTTCCTTATTTTAAGGATACTAGTTATATTGGATTTGAACTGACCTGAATGACCTCATTGCATTGTTTGCATTTAAAAGACCCTATTTCCAAATAAGGTTACATTCACAGGTACTAGGGGTAGGCCTTCAAGATATCTTTTTGGGTGGACAAAATTTAACCCATAACACCATGACTGCCATAAAAGTGGGAAACCCTCATTAGAATCCCCTCTCATAGTTTAACAACACATCATAGCATATTAAAACTTTTAAGAAATTCTGTACAAACAAATCTGAGTTATTCATCCCAGAGCTCCCTAAATCTCACCCTTCTGGTATACCCCCAGACAGTCTATGGAATATTTTTCTTCTTGGATGGAAGAAAGACAGAGACGTGAAATAAAAAGTGAGGTCTAGAATAGAATTTGAATTCTATCATCTCCTGACTGCCTGGTCTTTGGCAAATTGCTCAACCTCTTTGGACTTTATTTTTCCCATTTATAAATTGATGTAATTATTTTGGCTTAATACATTTTTCAAGAGCACTAAAAAAAGAAAACATATGAAGTAAACTATTTACCTTATGTACAGGGCTTGACACGTGGCACAAATACTACAAGTAAAGTTAAGAGTGACAAGTGATAATGAGTGACACCATATGATATTTATCGAGCATTTACTGTGTCACAGTTTCCATAATGTCCTTGTCTATGTTATTTGTTTTGATCGTCATAACAAGCTTGTAAATATTATTGCTATTTTTATTTTTACTGCATCTCAAAGAGATAAAATTACTTACTCAAAGTCATACAATGTCAGAATGGGTATTTAAACCCAGATGTTTGTGACTCTAAAGACTCATGAATTCTGTGCAATCTGTATCAGATAGTAATGATGCAGACTACAAGTAGCAATGTACCTCATAGTGACAAATAGAAGTTATTCTTCTCTCATATTAAGTACTTTGGAGGTAGGCTGCTGCTATAGGAGGGCTGACATCTCTGCAAACCTCTTAGCATTGTTGTCACTAAATGGTCTCTGCATCTTTGGATATATCATGTACTATTTCAGCACAGGTTGCTAAAGTAGATTGGGAGGAAGCATCACTAATGTCTGTCCTGTTTGTCATGGCCACAGAAGCTTTGCCAGATTTCCCCTCCATACCACCACTTCTGCTTTTAGCTCATTGGCCAGAATTCAATCATATGATCACCAATCACTGTAAGAAAGATTAGAAACATGAATATTTAGTTTTCCCAGAATTGATAGTGGAGATACACAAGGGAGATGGTTGAGAATAGATGTTGGGTTAGCAAATCAAAATACCTTCTGCATACCATCTCTGGTTGATTTGATTGACATCTTGTTCCTTTAGAAGGTAAATCAAACATCAATGGGCAGAATTAACCAGGATGAAACTATTGACTTAATATCGGTTGTAAGTAGAACTGCTCAGCAATGATAAACCTAAGTAGATGGCTTACTTTGAGGGCATAAACATCTCAGTGGAGTATGTATTGCACATCTTTATATTCTTAAGTGGGGAACACATCTTGGAGGTCATTCAAACCGGCCTCCTCCTCCACCCCAAAGAATTTATTTCTTTGGAAGCACCTTAATCAGTGACTGCCAAACCTCTGTCTGTGCACAGCTGGGTAAGACTGTGATTAAACTGGTAAACTGATTAACAACCATCTACCAGTGATGTGATTGCTCCTCACATTGAGAAGGTAGTTGTATTAGATTACCTTATGTGGGTTTTTTAGCCCTGATATGAACCACAAAATAGCCGTTTGCTGTAATAGTTTCTTTTTCATATTATGTGTGATGAGTTAGTGAACTGACTACCTAGACACATGAAACATTAGGGAAGAAGTTTTGAAAGGCATTTCATTGTGCAACATCCTTTTTGTTCAGACAAAGACACTAAAATTCAGATTTTTCAGTAGCAGAACCTATATGAAAGCTGTAGTCTCCAGACTAGAGTAAATAAAATAAGTAGAAAGAACATTTGACTTCGTTTCAGACCTATATTCAGATTCATCATATAGCTTAGTGACCTTAAGTAAGTTAATTTTTCAAGACTTCTGCCTACCACATTTTTCGGTTAACTTTACTGGGCACCTGCTATAACCAGGCAATTTGCAAGACATGAGACACAAAGCTAATTAAGCCACTGGGCTTAATTTGGAGGACAGGTTAGTGTGAAAGGCAAAGATGTAAGTAAAAATATAAGTGAAATACTTTCAAGTACAGGAGTAAATGTGAGTGGGAAATAGAAAGGAGTAGCCAAATCCATTTGAGAGCATCAGAAAAGGCTTTCTAGAATATGACTTAGTTGAGTAACTTGAAGGAAAAGGTGTTGGAACTTACCTTGGTGATTAGTTTCAGAAACAATAGTCCAGGCTAAGAAATAATCGGTAGAAACATGCTAGCTTTTATTTTTAAAAGAGAATATTATAGGTTTCTGATGACTGCTGTGATAAATAGATGAGATAACACCTTCAGAAATAGCATTTTATTTACTCTTCTTAATCTACTGCCTTTTCCTCTAAACCAAAGTTGAGCAAACTTTTTCTATAAAGGGTCAGATTATAAATATTTTTGGTCTCGTAGGCCAGTTTCTGATGCAACTACTCAACTCTACTCTTATAGCAGAAAAGCAATTATTGACAATAAATAAACAAATGACATGTCTGTGTTCCAATAAATCTTTATTTAAAAAAAAAACAAACAGGAAGTGAGCAGGATTTGACCCACAATTTGTAGTTTATCAATGCTTGCTCTGTATTATGAAGCCTCACAGGGGATCCAGCTCTGTTATTACAAAGTACCAGAGAAGAATTATGAAACCTCAGGTAAAAATAAAATAAAATATAGGTTGGGACACTGTCTTCACCTTCACCATATGATTCTTCTTTTAGGAGCTATGAAGAATCATGTGACTGTCTTAGGACATTACACCACCACCATCAATCCAAATTTTGTTTTCATAAAAAAGGTTTTTATTATAATTCTGCAGTCTATTCCAAACTCTAAAAGGTAGAAAATTATTAATTGCTTGGTAGCTTATTTCTAAGCTCCCAATATCCTAAAAGCTTAGCTATCACAACTTTAAAACTAGGCTTTAGTATGCTTTGTTGAAGGCATGGTATTTACTCATGTACAGGAACTTTTGTTTTACTCTAAAGTGTTACATTCACATTCTCCAAGTATGCTGGTTTCAAAATTTTCAAATCCATATTTCACATATAAATTGCTGCAGTAATTTTCCAAGGTCAGCATAAAAATTGTTCCTGTTGGCCCACATTTGGAAAGATGATCTATGGGAAAACAAATGATCTGGCTGACATTCCTTTTCCTTTTCTTTCCTTTCTCTTAATTTCATGAGTTTGCATTTGCAGCACTTCCTTTAAGCTCCTTTCTAATGTAATTGGACCCTCAACCAAAGTGAGCTCTGGTGAAGGATCTCCAATATTATACATACAGCATTAGAATTGCATTGCAAAGGATTAAAAAGTAATATTTCACACCCTATAACCCAAATTATCTACAGCCTAATCTTCCATACAGTGGAAGAAAGAATGAATGGGAATGCAAAATGCAGCCAAAATGCAAAACTGCCTTTCTGATGAGTGTTCAAGTCATCAGGTAATTTTTATCTCTGAAATTTTACTAACCTGAGTACTAACATGGATATTTCATGTGGTTGGAATAATATTTTAAGACATAGTTTTTTATTGATGAATATCTGTCTACACTTAGGAAAAAATTGTCAGCTTTCTAAAATAAATTCAATTAGGGAGATAATAAAAAGAGTGACAACAATAATGCCATCACCTTATATTTTTATACATGTTTGCACTCTCCAAAGTATTATCATAACCTATACCAATCATCCTCGGAGCTACTATTCATCAGATAGGCAGCCTCAGGTAGAAAGGAATCATTAGGGGATGGCTGGGGGTGGGGGCTACTTTGGGCTGACAAGTTATTGTGATTAACTTAGGTGGAGGAATTCTTTTTCTGTTTTTCAGGTAGAAGTTTAAAATTGACAAATGCGTTCCCTTGAATAGATGGTAAAGACAAGTTTGTCAACGTCTAGTTGCACTTCACTCAGCACTCTGTCATCTCCCACAAGAAATAAATATAAGAAGGCATTGGGTTGGTTCTACTTTCCCCCATTTTCTTCATTAGGAGAGGTGTATGTTTAAGAGTAATCCTGAGAGTTAACAGCAATAATGATAGATAATATGTAGTGAGAAGTTAGTATGCACCAGGTACTACTCTAAAATCTTAGCTAGTTGAATTCATGGTATCCTTTCAAAATCCCTCAAAGTAGGTACTATTGTCATACAATTTTGGAGATCAGCAAAGATAAGTAGACATTTTGAACACAAGGTCATATAGTTCCTAAGAAGTAGATGTAAGCTGTGGATTCAGGCAGTTTGTATCCATCATTCCTTGGCTTGGCCCCTTTGCTCTACATCCTCCCTTTTCAAAAAGGCTTCACACTGGGCTGTGTCAGTATTTGTTTCCCAGGTTGGCATTATTGTTGTTCTTTATTTCTTCCTTCTTCTCTGATTTTAACGGAAAAATAATTGATAAGCTGTACTCTTTAGAACATTAAATAGGGATCTTTCAATTCTGGCCTCCTTTGCTGTAGGAATGTGGGCACATCATTTCACAGGTGGCATCTTTTTAATTTTAAAAAAATAACTAAATGATAGGAAGCACAATTATTATACTGATTAATCACCAACCATAACAGTTGGTGCTAAATATTTTATGTGGATGGAATACTATTTCAAGACAGTTTTTTTGATGAATAGATATCTACGTTTAGGAAAAAATTAAATTGTAGGCTTTCTAAAATAAATTTAATTAGGGAGATAAAAATGAGTGACAACAATAATACCTTCCCCTGATATTTTTATACATTTTTATACTCTCAAAGTATTATCATAACCTATACCAATCATCCTAGGAGCTACGTTACAAAGACTAGCATTCCTATTTTTTGAAGTACAAAAAAGTTAGATATAAAAGCATTACCTGGCGAACACTACCAATAGCCTGTATTTCTCCAAATGCTCACTGTTTGTTAAATATTTGATGTTTCCATTGGATTCAAGCTCCACAAAGGCAGGTTATGCTCCTCTTTTCTTTGGCTGCACCCCTAGTTCTGGCCCAATACCTGACACGTAGTAGATATTTAACAAATATGTTCAACCAATGAATGACAGAAGAAGGCTAATGATCTGGCTTTGATGAAACTAGCAGACAGAACATAATCCAAGGTTTTTCCCTCAGGTTGTGAATATATAGCAAACTTTACAATAATATGAATTTGTACTATATAATTACAATTATTATAAATTATTGATCTTAAAACCTTTTTTACATATTGGCTCTGGGCGAGAATTAAGTGTGATAAGCATTTGTTCACTTTAACATTTTGCCATAGCCCTCTCTTCCTTCAAATTCTCAAATGGGTTACCATCTCTGCAAAGCTTTCTCTTCTCCAGACAATTAGCTCCTCGCTACCCATGTTTCCACACTATGTTCCATGAACCTGTCTCATTGTTTTGTCGCACTGCATTGTCATCATTTCTTGGCAAGTCTGTCCACTTTACGAGACTGAAAAGATCCTACAGGCAGGGCACTGTGTCATCCTTGGTACCTGGGTTACTGCGTGTGTTAGCATGAAATAATCCAAAGCATCAAATTCTGCTTGAATGAGCACAAATTCCATATTCACAGGGTAACCCAGGTTAAGCTTTTTGCATGGCTTTGTTATTAACATGTGGGTGCCCCACCAGTGGTGATGGTACCAGGTCCTATTTCATTATTTTATACCTAATAAATATTTTCAGTGGTAAGGCTTCCAGATTCTTTGTTTTCCTTAAGCTAGTTGCCAGTATGTGAGTTAAATTTAAAAAGTAGTATCTTGAGTATTTACCTAAGAAGCAGTTATAAACTAATAGTAATAGCTATGGGCTTGGATCATGTATTGTGCTAAGTGCTTTATGTACACTTTCACATGTTGTCTTCATAATAAACCTAAAAGATATTTATAAATAGTAGTAAAGGCAGTAAAAACTTTATTTTGAACTAAATGATTATTGTGCCACTGCTCATTTCAACAGATATTCAAAAGACAATTCATTTGGTATTTCCTCTATTTCCCACTCCATCTCTGATTTACAAATTGTTAAAAAAACAAAACAAAAAACTTAACACCCCTATTCTGTAAAAAAGTGGAAATAAATAGCAATAGTTAAACAAAAATAAACGCAGCTCTAAACCATAGTTCCTTTCAACAGATGACCCAGATCACAACCCTGCTTTGTCAGCACTAAATTTTTTAAATGTTAAGTGCACATCTCATTCTGGTGCTGATAAATTGGAGCAACAAGTAAACAGAATCCACATTTCTCCCTGACTGGGATCTAGTCTGATTGTCAGTGATGCTTAGAGGTCTTGAGGATACTGCCTCCAGCGTTTTCTCCTGGGTGTGCCCCAAATAACAGAACAGCCAGTCAGCCTGCCCATCAAGAATGCACCAGGCCTCTGGCCCAGGGATGCTAATGGGAAAGTCCAGGCTAGGAGGTCCATATATTTTAGAATTTGGTAGAATGGATACGAACTAAGTAACTGCATTAATGAATATGAATCCTTTTCTTTTGACTCCAAATGTCTTATTTCCCCTGATAAAATATTTTTTTCTTCAGAATCATGGCATGTTATTTGTAAAACTGCTCATCTGAAATAGTGCTTTGCTATAGTGGATCTAACCTAGGTTAGTAAAAGTCATCACTAGCCATTACTAAAAAGGGGTACAGAATTTCTGTGACTGGATAACTCTAGACTCTGCCTGATTAATACTCTAGAACCAATGCTTTAAGGTGAACACAATACCATACAAAGATGTCTTTTTACTTGATTGTTTACCTCTGGCAGTGGGTTTATCCAAGGCTGAGAAGATTTGATATAAAGTCACTCTTGAGCAGTGTTGTCTTGTGAAGCAGTGATTGTCAATCCTTGTTTCTTATTGGACTCCCTGGGGAATTTTCGAAAGCACAAATGCTTGGGTATGTCTCTGGATCAATTAAATCATAATCTCTGGAGAAAGAGTGGAGAAAAAGCATTTTCTATTTTTCTACAAATCTTCTAACAGATTGTCATGTGCAGACAAGGTTGAGACCCACATAATGTACAAGAACTGGTCTATAGAAATATAATGCCAACAAAAGAGTCGTGCATTTTTATTTGTCTATTACCTTGCTTTTTTCACACTTTTGTTTTTTTCCTAGAGTTATAGCCATTGCTATTCTACAATCACAGCTACCACCACCACTACCACCACCACCATCATCAAACATTAGGCACCTGTGATGTAACCAGCTATTAATACATATCTCAAGAGCTAACAACTCCTCAAAAATGCATTGGTATTGGTATTATTATGTACCCTTTGTAAAGGGGAGATTGAAACTTAGAGAGACAATGATCTCACAGCTACTGTTCAATGGAATGAACACCCCAAAGCCTGTGCCCTCCTTGCCAGCTGTATGTTCCTTGAGATTAGGGACCTAGTTTAGCAGTTGTTGAATTTCTCCTAGTGCTAACCTGCTCAAAAATGTCTGAAGATACTCTTCTATTTTTTATTCATCTGAATAGAATGTTCTGTTCTTCCAGCCAGCTTTCCTTCAGTCATGTTGCTCCCACTGCTCACATCCCCAACCATTCCTCATCTACCGTCTCCCTCAAGCAATAATGCTTTCTACCTCATTTGAAGAGTGATCCCTTGAATATCAGCCCCATGCTTTTGGTTTTATTTCTGTATCTTTAAGTATTACACCCACCTCCGTGTATATGCCAATTGCCCTGAGGTTATTTCATGGCCAAGCTTCAGTGATTTTGTATTCCTGCAGGGAACAGGAAGAAAGCAGACAGGAGATACTTGTTTCTGTCCTGGTTCTATTTACTGACTAGGTGTCCTTGAGATATTACTTAGCTTCTCTGAGTCTGTGTCCTCATTGGTAAAATTGATATGTAAAATGAATCATAATATATACTTTTCTGTAAATATATGTTCAAGTTTCCAGGTATATGACCTGTTTCATAGTAGGCTCTAGGTAAGTGTGTATTTCCTGTTTCTTCTCTTTCCTACTTCTTACATCTGTATCTGAGTAGTCATAATTAACCACTGCCACGATTGTTGCTAAAATGTTGCAGCACCACTAACATTTGTCTAGTGATCACTTATTTCCCTAGAAGAATGTTAAATTTAATAAAAAATATACAGTGCCTGCAGACAAAGGCTTTATGTATTTGTCTAGTAGAATACTGTTTCTCTTGTGGGGCAGTGAGGACAATAGAACTTGGAGACTAAGGCAACTGGTGAGATTTTGTGTTAAAACCAATTTATATTATTAGCTGAGAAATACTGCTAGTATGTCTGCATTCTTTAATATTGCCTTCTTTAGATACTACCAATCAGCAAATAAATCAGACTCTCTTGAGACATACCTCATTATTTTCTCTACTTTTCCCTGTGACCATATTCTGACTGTGCTTACTTACTGGGGGGCTTTCTATAATTGGGTTCAAACAGTTCAGTAAACATACTAGTACGAATTTCTAAGTAACCAGTGTGACTTTTAGATGAAAGCGTGGCCAGGAGATTTACTGATACTGAAGATATTAAATTCCCCATAATTGTTTTCCCATACTTTATTTTCTGGACAGCAAAAAAGAAAACAACTCACTTGTTAAAATTTAGGTTATAATCTCCAAGTTTTTTAAATATATGTGCCAACAATACCATATGAGTTAAAAAAAAAAGACTCTTTTCTAAAGGAGATTATTTTAATAGGGGCTGCTTCCCTGGACCGCTACTGGAACTCCAGGGTCCAGAGTTCAGCCCTGCTTCCAAAGAAGTGATCTTGATTGAGAGAGTGAGGAAAAGATATCATACTGAGTCGACACTCATTCTTAAATTGGAAAAAGCGTATATCATTGCATCAAATGAAGGTGAGAGAGATGTTGGCATAAGATATGAGCAGGGAACTGAAAGCAGGAGAGATCATCTTTTAAAGTTCTCTGCTCTAGGATTGTCTTAAAAAATAAAGAGATAGACAGATGAATAAATATCAACAAACTTTTGTTGAATATCCACTGCATTAACTATAGGGGATAAAAAGTGGTAACTAATTTACTTTTCTAGGTCTCAGCTTTAACTATAGAATGGAAATGATCAACAAGGCCTCCCTCAAAAATTATGCTGAGGATTTGATGATATAATGGTTGTAATAGTTGCTGACAAGTTAATATGTCATAAGTGTGGGTTCCTTTCATCTATTACTTTTGCTTTTAACACAGTCCAACAAGTTTTATTATCTAGTTGATCAGCCCATAGCCATTTGTCCCCTAAACTTGATTAGGTTAAGGAGAAGAAATTGGGGGTTTAAGTAACAGCTGAAATGGTGCTGTGATACAGAGGAGAAAAAAATTGCTAAAACTCTCTATATGTGATTGCTTGTGCTCAAGATATAGAAACTCTTGAATATTAACATAAATGAAAATAAGCCATTAGAGTCTGTGCAAACATCATTAAAATATAATTCATTACACAACAGGTGTTTGTCATGAATGAGCCCAGTGAGCAAATGAACATTAATTTATATCTAGTAAAATGATAACTACTACTATGTGTTAAGGGTTGTTCTGTATTCTTATTTTATTTTTTGAGTTGGAGCCATACTCTGTCACTCAGGCTGGAGTGCAGTGGCATGCTCATGGCCACCACAGTCTTGACCTGCTGGACTCAGGTGACTTCTGCCTCAGCCTTCCAAGTAGCTGTAACTACAAGCACACGTCACCACACCCGGCTAATTTTTTTATTTATTGTAGAGATATGGTCTTGTCAACTTGCCCAGCTGATCTCAAACCCATGGGCTCAGGCAATCCTCTCACCTCAGCCTCCCAAAGTGCTGGGATTATAGGCATGAGCCACCATGCCCAGCTCTTATTTAATTTTCACAGGCATACTTCAAGGTGTGTATTATTATCACTTTATATATGAGAAACTGAGGCTCATAATTGTCAAAGAACTTATTCAAGATTACAAAAGGAGTCACTGGGACAATTTTAAACTATCCAGAAAACTTGCTTATTGGAAAATATTATTTTTTGGTATCCCAGATAAAAATGAGTCAGAAAATATTAAACCAACTTTTTAAACCAGTTGTGTGTAACATTTTTCAGAGAAAAGAGTGAAAAAGTTGCTTTCTCAGAATAGGGTATATCAAGAAAATAAGGCTTGTACTGGAAATCTCAGTAGACATTAGAGAAAAGAAAGGACATATCAGATGGGCAAATCTCCATGACAATTGCACCAAGATGGAGATATAAGATTCATATGGGTACTGGCTATAACCTATACAGATTAATACTTGGCTTAAGCTTTATTTCCAAATAGTGATTTGTGAGTAAATAAATAAATATCTATCTTATTTACCTTCTGTTACCAAAATATATGCAGAGCATTGCAAAACTTCAGTGCTTTCAGTGAATTATCCTCTTGACTTGATATTTTCATATTTCCAAGTGTCTTAATGAAGTTTACTTCCCTTTCTGCTTAATCTGTCTGTCTTCCTATATTGGTTTGCTAAATTTCCAGCTCTCAGTGAAATCCATGGTCACTGTGTATAATGATATTTCATAAAGTACTGTTTCTTCTTTAACAGTTGCGTTTGAGAGAAAATCTTCTTTATTTCTGGGATCTTACTTCTGTTGTGGATTCTGTTAAATAAATTCTTCTGTGAGTCAGTGAACTTGGAACTTACCCATAAGCCTCAGAGGCTATTAGCAAGGCTAAGAAGATACAAGAAATATGAGGGTTTAAGATCACTATCAGAGATGGGAGACCTGGTCAGAAGTACCAAATTATAAAGTCACTTAGGCCAAATTTGTTCTTAATCTATAAATTTCACTGAGAAGAATATTTATTGATGTGAAAAATTGTTAACAATATATTAAATGTGAAAGTGGATTAAAAAGGGTAAGTGTATGATAGTGTAGAAAAAATATATGATATATTCAATGTTAAAAATTGTCATCTCTAAGAATGGTATTTTGGGTGATTTTTTCTTTGCTTGTTTGTATTTTCCAATTTTTTTTAGCAATGAATGTGGTAGTTACAATAATAGTGGTAATGACTAATATAGTAAACTAAGTGCATGGGCTCTGCTCTGGGGTTGGACCACAAGTGTTTGGATCTTGGGTTCCCTTTCATTAACTGGGTTAGAAATAGACTAGATTTTGGAATTGTGCCCCACATCTTTAAAAATTAAAAAAAGAAAAAAAATAGACTAGATATCTCACATATAATATCTCACAATATCTCTGCATCTGTAAATTGCCCAATTTTATCCATAAAAAACAAAAGCTTGTAGAGTTGAATAAACATGTCCATGTTCACATAGAATATTCACATATCAAAACAATACAATTTTTTTAAAATCCTGATTTAAAAAGACACAATCATGTTAATTACAGTATAACCTTGCATATGAATTTCTAGCAAGACTATAAAAAGCTTAATGCAATTATGTGTGTGTGTGTGTTTACATACACATATATATGTGTGTAAAAGGTTTGTGTATGTGTGTGAAGTTGGGGAGAGGGAGAGAGATAATTCCCTTGGATTGAGTTTGGAAATTGAGAGGTATAAAGATATGGGCAAGAATATTCTATTTGTGGATACCCTACTCAGCAGATTCATCAAGCTTGTCTTTTTCTCTTCTTCTCTTGCTACAGTCAGTCGTGTTCTACATTTCTTCAACCTAGAAAAGCTGCAATAGCCACAGCCTGCTTCACAGTGGAAAGACTGGCTGTTTTCCTAGACTTGGCTCCTGGTGAGCCATGCTGGTCATTTACTGTGGTTGCTGACTTGTGGCTTAGCACTAGAGATGATGTCCCAGCATAGGGAGGGAGCTGATGAGAGCCAAGAAAATGGGTTAAACATGGGAAGCCAGGGAAGGAAGTTGATCCATGTGACTAGCATCAAGCTCAGTGATCTCTGTAAAAGGAATCTCTGAGTGAGGCCAAACTACAAGTTGGAAGTAAGGGAGCAAACTTTATGAGTCAATGGTTACACCAGGGGCAGGCACTTATTTGTGGCATATCAAGCAGACATGAAATTGGGTGAGGGTTAAAAATGGTTAGAAGAAATAGAATTAAATCGAGTATAAAAGACCCTGGATTTGCAGTAAAAGACTGGGGAACAGGGAGAGATGAAGTTGGAGAAGTTAAATGGTTCTCCAACAAGAGGCTGTAAAAGCTATCCTCCAGCTGTGAGAGCATTTAACCAGATAATTTAATTTCTCTGGTTTTATTTTTTAACATCTCCCAATCATTGTGTTGGGTAATGTTGAATTACCTAGTAGGCAAATTAAGGATGTACTTAGAGAACTAGCAAAGCACGGAACCCCCAAAATGAGAAAAGGTCCTATTGGCAAACATATCAAAATTTCACAATCAAAAAAATCTAGAAAGAATATATTTTAATTACTGTGTTAATATGTGTGTCATGACATTAATTAAAAATCAAAAAATTATGTTAAGTTATATTGGCAGGTCTACTAATCATTTTAGGGCTTGGGGTTATTACATATCTTTTTTTTTTTTTTTGAGTTGGAGTCTCACTCTGTCACCCAGACTGGAGTGCAATGGCCACTCCCGGCCACCATAGCCTCGACCTGCTGGGCTCCGGCGATCCTTCCGCCTCAGCCTTCCAAGCAGCTGGAACTACAGGCACTCGCTACCATGCCCGGCTAATTTTTTTTTATTGTAGAGATGAGGTCTCGCTGCCCAGGCAGGTCTCGAACCCGCGGGCTCAGGCAATCCACTCACCTCAGCCTCCCAAAGGTGTGGGATTACAGGCTGAGCCACCGAGCCTTGCTGTTATTAAATATCTTAAACCCTGTAATTGCTTTAGGATCCTTTGTAGTCATTTTCTTCATCTTCATCATCATTATCACCACCATCCCCCTAATCTGAGTCTTTGCCATATACCAGATAGACATGGTGATAAGTGCATTACAAAAATGACCTGATTTAATCCTCCCAACAATCCTGAGAGATAAGCATCATCCTTCTCATATCACATAAGAGGTGACTGAGGCTGAGAGGTTAAGTGACTTGCCTGAGGTCCCACAGCTGATTGATGGTGTGGCTGAGAAGTAAATCCATTTTTCCCTTCTCTGGAGCTTTTGAGTACTCCATGAGTGAAAAAGTTCATATTGCTATCAATGTAGGTAGTTAGAAATGACATTAACAGTTTAAGTTTAAAGTTTTTTTTAAACGGTTGGAAAACCTAGTCTTCATCATACTTTTAGTGCTTCAGAGGGGTCATCTCAGCTTGGATATTGGCTCGGAATTCCTCAGAGATGTGTCAGTATTGTCAACCTACTTGTTCAACAGATATTTTAGTAATTCTCACCTGGGCATGTTCTTATTATCAAAATCAGAGAGTTTTGTTTTGTTTTTAGATTATCCTATGAGCACAATGTTGCTACCAGTGCCAGCATAGTATAAATGTCTTTGTTTTACTTTTGAAGCCATGTTAAAATAGTTGTTCACCTTTTCCTCCCTTCCTTGCTTCTGCTATTTTTCTGTCATTCTTTCGTGCTTGCTTTATTGCTTTATTCTTTCTTTTATGTAGTAAAAAAACTTTACTTAAAATATAAGGCCTTGACTCGGTTCTGGATGGCATCAGTTTTAAATAATAAGAAAATGTACTTTGGGGGGCTATAAATTTTAGCTATTTGTATTTTGGAATGCATTTTTTCCTGTGGAGCTGTATATATTTCAAGTTATAAATTAATATTAACACATTCTGATTTTGTTTGCTGAACTGGTCTAGAGTGGAGCAGATTTCACTCACATATACAGCAGCTTTCTCAGTTGAAATGTCATTTTCTTGGAAAAGCCATTCCTAAAGCCTTTCATACAAACTCTCATAGTCTCCAAACTTATTCTTATTACTGTTATCAAAGTTCTAATTAAATTATAATCTCATTAGTTATTTATTCAAGGTATCTCCCATTAATCTGAAATCAACATCAGGGCAAGGTCACTATCTAGCTGATACAGCCCTGTAAATTGAAGGCAAATCACTATAGTAGGCATGCAATTAATATTTGTTAATGAATTAACAAAATATTTCACCCTAATTTGTTTTCCTTTATCTAATTCTTAACCTTATGGACAAATAAATAGGTTGCAACTATTTCAACAGTTTGCTGCTTTTGAGAATTGAAAATGTCAACAAATGTCATTACTTTTGAAAGCTAATGGAGACCATGAGAAAGCAATGACATGTGTTACTTGTCTCTGGCAAATAAACATCTCTATATCTGCTGGTGGATAAGGAAGTAATTAAGTAATGTGAAAAGATTAGCAAAATGCACAAAACTGTCCCCCTCAAATCTCCATATGATCACCAATGCTGGTCAGATTTCAGAAGTTATATCTGGGACATCTGGGAAAATATGAGCATTATTTTCATGAAAACCAAATCTTTCAGCATTTTGATAACAAAAGCTTTATTTTATCCTGTCTTTGCATCTCCTGGAAGGAGACTGAAACATAGGATTAGCATACTCTAAAAGAATAAGTTTGGGGTGAATAATTCTTATTTTAAATATTCATTTAGTGAAAGTCCCAGAGCCTGTGGCTCTGAGAAATTCTGTTTAATGTATGCCCAGCCTGTGGAGCATGTGGAAGTACCCATCCCATCTATAGGCAGATTTTATGACTTGGCGGTCTACCCTCAACATACCATACTCACACAACTCAGCTTTGTTTCTCTGACCCTCCTGTTCTTTTAAAAAGTGCCACTGTATTTGTGACAATAGTATTCTCAGCACTTGTAAGCCTTAAATAATTTGTCTAAGACCTCATATCCTTAGAATAAGTTAATTCCTAGTATGTGTGCATTTATGAGAATTAGACTCCTAGAACTAACTTTCAGAAAGTCGAGATGTAAGGCTAAACATTATGGATTTTGTCATAGCTATGGTCATTTTTTGTTCATAGATAAAGATATTATATTGTAAGTGCTGCTCTTATGTGGGTTTCTTCATGCTCAACTAAGAAGTTTGGCTTTAAGAAAAAGGTATATGTGGCCTTTTGCTTTCCTGTGGCTTAAATGTACATGGCAACTGCCAGTTATTAAGAAATAGAAGTGACTGCTTTAGATTATTTTTGAGAAGGGACCAAGTCTTTTCTGTTCCAATAGAAGAATATAGCATAGATCAGCAACGTCACAAAAAAGAAACTGTGTACTGAATGCCAAGTTAGTCATGGGCCAAACCCAATGGTTGACACAGCCCTAGATCACAAGAGCACATACTTTAGTCAGGGCCTAATTCAAGACAAAACCAATTGTGCGTTCAGTAGTTGGGGAACCATTTGGAATACAGATGTTTAATGACACAATTTCATTTTCAGAAATAGTACATGGGTTTCAAAAGACCTTCCCTTGGACAAAGGCACCAGAAGAGTACCAGTGCTTTCCATTTTTTCTTATTGAATCACATGTAACAGGAACACTTTACATGTGAACAGCCCAAAGGCTATAGAGAAAGCCATGGGAATGTCTGAAAAATGGGCTAGAACACAAGGTGGTAGGTGGACACGGCAGCCATGTGTGCAAGAATTCTACTGAGTCTTATCAAGAGTCTACATTGTAGCTCTGTAATGAGCTACAATTACTGTCCCTCACTAGTGGCTCTCCCTCCTGAAAGGACTTGTTTAACTGCTTTTAATTCCTTTATAATTCAGAACAGATTGATTTTTATCTTGAATTTGAGTGCTTTCGGGAGCTGAAAGGGGGCCTGCCTGAATAGCACAGTAGCCATACCAGTGGAGGAGGATATGAGCATTTGTATCAAGGTCCTCTTTAGGTTAACTGTTAATTTGTTCCAGGTGGTCTGAGGTGCTATTTCTAATGTTCCACCTGCCTAATTGAAAAAAGGCCACCTAGTAGATTGGATGTGAACAGGCAATATATTCTCTCATTTTCCTCTAGACTTCCTACACATTATTTGCCTAAAGAAGGGTAAGTGATATCATTGTCTTCAATGGGAAATTGTAGATATGAAAGGGAAAAATATGAGATAATTGATATTGTACTTTTCTTAAGTAGTGGATAATATTTAGAAAATTGTATATAAAGTAATACATAATCCTTGCTGCACAATTTGCTCCAAAAGAACATATTCCGAGGATGAAAGAAATTATCTTTCTGTTGAAAAGAAAATATTTAATTGTTCATTGTGTGCTCATAAATTTGCACCAGGTGAATACTCCCAAATGTATTTTGTGTCAGTGCCTGGGCTCCAACTGGGTGCCTTGGAACCAACACCAATTTTACAGAACCCAACCCACAGATAATTTGCAATTCGTGTCTTTGTTGGCTTGTGAGTGAGATCTAGAATAAAGAAGATTTCTTTGAAAGGTCTCACAGTGGGCACTTTGGCATTTGGGTGTACAATACCACATTTCATTTAGCCCAGCAGGTCTAAATGAATACTCACTGTCAGGTGCTGAAAAACTCTAACCCAAAGTAGTTGATAACTCATTTCTGCTTGGCCTTCTCACCAACATGGGTTTTATAAAATTAGAATTTGAGTTGTTTTGTTTTTCTCAAACCCCCACAGTTTGACTCAGAGATTAACATTTAAAATACTTATATCAGCCAAAGGAAGGTAGAAGACTTTTTTTTTTTTTTTTTGGAGAGAAGTAACATAGTGAAATAGGAGGCATCAGGATTTGGAATTAGAGGTAAAGTTTGGGTTTGACTCCTGGCTTTTCTATTTAATAACCGCATGATATTGAGCAGTTACTTAACTTCTCAGAATCTCAATTTCTTCATCTAGAAATGGGAATGATACCATTTGCCTTTCAGGACAGTTAAAGGACTAGCTCTAATTCTGCAAGTTGCTTGGCACATAAATAGTAGATGATCAATAAATGGTGGCTTCAGCCGCTATGATTGAAGCTGCTCTACAGCCGAAAGAAATGGGGCTTGAATCAATTCAAACCTTTTTGTTGTGGTGCAACAACAAAAAGGTGCAAAAAACAGCAGATACTTCTGGCTGTGTATGAGACAATATAATTGAGGCAAAAACTTTATTTTCATTTAAGCCTTTCGAGTTTAGAAAACCATTTTCATCAGACCTCTCAAAATTCTGATTAATCCTTTCCTTAGAATCTGTAAATAGGAATAGAGAAGGCAAATGCAAATTTTATGCTGACACCTAATTTGAAAACTGAAATTCTAGGATCATTAAATGTACCTCATCATTTACACATTTTTTGATGGCAAAGAGAGTGATATGATGTCACGTGTTTATACCTAGAAAAAGAATGAAAACAGGAACAGTGAAAAGATTCATTACTGAACACTGAATTTTGAATTCTGGTTCCAACAATATCATTTACCAGCTGTCTGACCTTAGATACATTAACTCATGGTAATGAACCTCAACCTCAGTTTTCCCCTGCCCTGCCTACCATGTGGGCCTATTGTGAGGATTAAGTGAAATCAAGGTTGTTACAGTATTTTAAAAAACCAAAGTCTTACACAGAAAATAAGCCTACCATGTGGGCCTAGTGTGAGGATTAAGTGAAATTAAGATTTTCAAAAACCAAAGTCTTACACAAAAAATAAGATGTTGTTTTGCATTGGCTTTCATGTGTGGCTTCAGTGTTGAAAAAAACCTCAATTATTTCTGGTTCCACTACTTACTAATGTTGTGACCATGGGAAATTTGTAGAATATTTCTAAGCCTATTTCTGTATTTCAAATTATCAACTTGATATTAACTATATAGGGTAATAAGGATCAAATGAAATACATATTCTTGACATACATAATAAGTACTCAATAAACGGTAGGTATGTTGTTGGTGGTGGTGATGTTATTTAGCAACTGGCTCAGGGATAGAATGCGTTGCCCAAAATATGAGTTTGGAAAATAAGTTTAAGACCAATATGGAATCCTGACATTCAATTGAAATTAACTGACCTTTACTGAGTGACTGTTCACAAGAACCACAGAATTTTTAAATGTCAGCCTCTGACATGTATAATTGAAATGAGGAGGAGAAAGATGATGATGAAGATAGATAGATATTATTGAACATTATTATACGCCAGGCAGTGTACTAATTACTTTATAGAAATTAACTCATGTTGTTTTTACATCAATCCTGAGACAGATTTATTGTCAACCTTATTTTATAGATGAGAAAACTGAGACACAGAGAGGGTAAGTGACTTGCTCACGTGACAGCTAATAATGGTCAGAGTTGGGATATGTACCCAGAAGTCTGACTCTAAAGCTCATGCCTTGTCTATTTTGAACAATAAAAAAGAAGAAGAAAATGTACAAGGTTTTTTCACATTATACACAAGAATAAAAAATGTTCCAGAAAAGAAGAAAACTCTATCAGACTTTAAATATTTATGCAGGAAAAAAAAAAGAAATAAAAATAAAAAGAAACAAAAATAAGAATACTTCACTGAGGTATAATTTATATTAAAATGCATGTCTTTAAGTGCTCAGAGTGTTGAAAGTGGACACATGTATGTTCATGTATAATCATTCCCCTAAAATAAATAAATAAATAAATACATATTTATGCAGTGGTAAAATGAACTCAGTCTTCAAATGGGCACAATGAAGAACTATCAGGGAAGGGTAGCAGTTATTTGTCCCCATGCTTGAATTAGTGATGGAGGTGGACTAGAAGTAACAGTCTGACTTCTGAGGCCATGTTATTAATCATTGTGTCATATTGCCTCTCTATTTGGAAAACTGTTCTTGAAAAAATGTAAAATTGAGAAAATAAGACAAAAAATTCACTATTCTATGCTCTTTAACCACTTTGCTATGTGTTAAAAAAATAATAAACCATATTATTATGTTTATAATAATGACATGTTAAATCTATATTTCCATAGTCAATTGAGGGAGGTATTGTTATTAAACTTAAAGATGTTGACAGGGCATCACTCCTCAGTTGTTGCCTGTCTTTGAGCAACCAGCATATGGCCTCATATACTCTAATTCATTCCCTTATTTTTACAAATGAGGACACTAAAACTTAGCAAGTTATAGTGACTTGTCTAAAATGAGATAGCTGATCAGTGGCAGAGTTTAGGATATTTCCTAAATCCATGTCCCATGTGTTTCAAGTTTGATGTAATAACTATTCATTGAAAAATAGTAATTATATTGTAGAACAAGGGGAAAGATAGTGTGAGTTTACAAATAAAAAATTAAAAAATATTTCCTGCTCTTAAGAAGCTTAAGGTGTAGTAGGAAAGACAATTGTGCCTTCATAGAATTGTAGAACTCACCTTGATGGGATAAGTTTAATAGCAAGGGAGATCCTGCACATTGTCTCTTTACATGTCCATTTTATCCTTAGCACACTTGTTTATTCAAAATCTTTGTGCTCTGCTAGCATTCTACCCTGTCTACAGTTCACTCTTTATCCCTAGCTCCTGGAAAAGACTAATCACTCAATAACTATTTATTGAACAAACACAAAATCAAAATAATATGGAATCACAAAGGAGGAGATGATTAATTAAGTGTGAATTTGAAATGTACTGGCTGAAGCAAAGCCAATTAGATATAACTTCACCAAAATGTCAAGTCTCTAAGGAGGAGAGATCATTTAGCTGGAAGAGGGCATGTCATTTCTATTAATCCATACCCCTACCCTTAGGCAAATTTACAAATGAATTACCTCTGACAAATCAGAGTCTGGCTTATTTTTAAGCCAGAAGCCTTCTTTAACTCTTTGATAAATTTAGAAAATATCAATTGCAAGTCATTCATCAGAAAAATAGGAGCTTGTAAAATGTAAATTAAAGAAAGACTGATACCACCTTATAGCTACCTCTCAATTTCTGAGTATGACAGCCTCAAAAAGCCAGAGGGCCTGCTTCAAGGGAGGCCTCAGTGGTGTACAAAACTGTACTATAGTGAGAACAATTTCCATTTATATTTGCTTCATTTTGATACTAGGCATTCAACCTATGTATTTTAATGACCTTTAAAAAAACCTTCTTTCCTCTATTTGTGACTTTTCCCTCTCCTTTTCCTCATCTCTCCTTCCCTCCCTCCCTTCTTCCTTCCTTCCCTCCTTTCTTCCTCTCCCCTTCTTCCCTTTCTTTTCATCAGTTTTAACTACCATAATGTTATTTTTTCACATCTCATTATTTATACATTTCCTCCCTCATAAAACTTAGAACAGGGGATGATACATGCTGGTGCCTTTCCCAGGGTCCCCACACTCTCCCACACCTTGTCTGCTCCTGACTACTGGAAAAGAATCAGTAGAGTGTCTAGCATAGGAAGAATGCAAGAAACAGAAACTTGGAAACTACACACCCAGGATATTACATGTGTTATATATTCAAAAGTCAAATCAAGAGCCACCCTACCATGTAAGTCAATACAATTTAAATATTTAAATTATCTCTCAAGTTGATTAGGCTTGGACAAGAGCATAGTGATGCCTCATTTACAAAGTTCAGTGTTTAGTACTACTGTTCCTATGCTAAGAGCTAAAGAAGTTAAAAGACAAAAGCATAAAACTAACTTTAACTAAAAACTAGGTAATGAATACACAATATAAAAAGATGTAATTTGTGAAATCAAAAAACAAAATGTATATGTGGAAGGAGAAGTAAAAGTGTAGCCTATTTGTATGCAATTGAAGTTATGTTGTTATCTTCTTAAAATAGATTATTTTGACTATATGATGTCTTATGTAAGCTTCATGATAACTACCAAAAATACCCATAGAAGATACACAGAAGAAAATGAAAAAGGAATGAAAGACAGCAAGGGAGAAAAAGAGGGACAAAAAATCTACAAAACAGAAAGACATTAGCAAAATGGCAACAGTAAGTCCTTCTTTATCAATACATATTTGAAATGTAAATGGATTAAACTCCCCAATAAAAAGACACAGAGTAGGAAGAAAAAAAGTTGACAGTGAAGCCAGTTGGACTGTGTGAATTCCTGTGTGAGTGAGTGAGTGTATGGATGAATTTTCATGTGTGTCTGTTTGTAAGTGGGTGTGTGAGGGCTCACTGAGTAAGGAGTCAGGTGCAAGTGGCCTGGGCTCTCCTGGTGAAGTGACTGGTGCCAACAACAGCTCTGCTTGGGCCCTATAGCCTCCTAGGATGCAGAAGCTGAGTGCCGTTTTCTAAAGTCAGCAAACATTTTTCTGGGGAGGTACTGCCAAGAGTGACAGCCATTGCCAGACTGCCCAACCACTGCAGTTCCAGGCCTGACACTGGCAGTGAAGGCTGTGGAGGGAGTGCAGTGAGGAAGCCAGAGGCAGAGTTCTACTGGAGAAGATGAAACAGGCCCCTAACACCATCTTGAAAAGAGGGCAAGGAAGTACTGTGGCTTGCTCATCATGGACCAATAGACCTGCTCTCAGTGACTGGTGGGTTAGCTACTCAGGGGTTGAGCATGACCCAGAAGGAATATCCTGAAAGCACAAACTTCGGAGGGACAGGATGAGTGTGGAGTCTCAAGTGCCCCACCCCCTACCCTGATCCAGCTGTGGGACAAAGGATACAACCAGAAAAGGTCAAAGAAGACCACTCAAGAGATCAGCAGTGATTCCTGGCCTGAATGAAACCCCTCTTCCCCAGCAATCCACTGAATATCATGCCCTGCACGACTGGAGCATGACTGAGCCAGATGAACACAGGTGTAGCCTGGACAGCAACCACACTAGGAGAAGTCTACTCTGGGATAAACTTCGTTGGGGCCACCTGTTGGTAGGAACTGGGCAGGAAACAATCCCACACTTCCTCACCACAAGGTATCCCCCGACCTTACGAGAACAAGAGGGGAAGACTGTTATCTCACCACCTCCACCTCCCCCTCCTCCCCCTGGGCTGCACTCTGGGGATATTGTGAACAAGCCTGCAGACCCACAGGAGACAGCAAGCAAGCTTACCTGTGAGCAGCTGAGAGGAATAATTAGAGTACCAGCCTCAAGAGGGTGGTTAGTGCCCAGAAATTCTTTAAAAAAATTTTTTCTTCTTTTTCTTCTTTTGTTTTGATTTAATGTGTGTGTGTGTGTGTGTGTGTGTGTGTGTGTGTGTGTGTGTGTGTGTGAATGTGTGTGGGAAGACATTCCTCCCACTCTCTTTTTCTTTTGTAGTTGTTTTGTTTTGTTCTTCTATTGTTTTGGTTTAGTGTTTGTGAATGTGTATGTGAGGGTCCAACTTGCATTCCTACCTTTTTTTCCTCTTTTTTTATGTGTGTGTGTGTGTGTGTGTGTGTGTGGTTTTTCTGGGTTTTTTTGTTGTGTGTGTTTTCTTTTCTGTTGATTTTGGTTTGTTTTCCTTTTGGGTTTTTTGTTGTTGTTGTTGTTCTTGTTGATGCTTTTGTTTTTCTGTGGTTTATTTTATTTTTAATTATTTCTGTCCATTTTATTTCATTCTACTTTTCTCTGTTCTCCTCATTACTGTTACTTTATATTGGACTCAGAGGGTACACACACATACCCATTGCATTGTCATATAGAGTGGTGGTGGGGAGTGGATCTCAGGAGGTCCACAACCCAGTCAGTGAACATTATGACTTGTTAGTAGTTCTGAATCCTAGCTCCCCACCATCCACCTTATTCGACTGTCAAAACTACAAGAAACAGCAAAGCTTTCCACTCCCATCCATGTTTCAAAACAACAAGTTTGGAGGCTCTGATCAGGAAAGGTTAGAGGACTGAGCAAATATCAGAAGTGAAAACCCCACCCACTACCACTGAATAACAGAATAAAATAGAAAATAAAAAAAGATCTGTCACAAATGAGGAAAAACCAATGGAAGAATACAGGTAATCCCCAGTGTGCTAAAGAGGCAATAAACAACAAAAAAAATCAGACCCCAGAGTTCAAACAATGGAAATCACCAACAGTTGACCCCAGAATACAACAGAGATTAGGGAATGGATGGAAAGAGTGAATAAGACTCAAGAAAGACAAGATGCAGCACTGAAATAACTTGTAACAGAGATTTAAGCCATAAAAACTTCATCCAGGAAATAAATAACAAGATGATGGGCTTGGAAAGCAGAATCAACCAAGCAGAAGAAAGAATCTCAGAGTTTGAAGACCAAAACATGGAATTAACCTAATCTGTTAAAAACATAGAAAGAAAATTCAGAAAGAAATAACAAAGCCTCCAAGAGATGTGCAACTATATCAAGAGATTGAATTTACACCTGATTGATATGCTAGAAGAAGAAAGGGAAATGGACAACGCCTTGAAACAAGTATTCCAGGAGTTTATCCAGGGAAACTGTCCCCATTTCACCAGAGGCAACCATCCAAACACAAGAGATTCAGAGAACCCCTGCAAGACATCAAATGAGAAGACTAACCCCTAGACACATAATAATTTGCCTACACAAAGTAGACATAAAAGAAAAAGGCAGTGAGAGAATGGTCAGACTACCTACCAGGGAATACCAATCAGAATAGCCACAGACTTATCAGCCGAAACACTACAAGCTAGAAGAGACTGGAGTCCAATTTTCAAAGCCCTCAAAGATAAGCAATTTCAACCAAGAACTTCCTACCCAGTCAAGCTCAGCTTCATCAGTGATGGAGAATTAAAATCCTTCCCAGACATCCAATTCCTAAAACATTATGCTGCTTCCAGACTAGCTCTACAGGAAACACTCAAGAAGGTATTAAGCACAAAAGAAGAAAAAAAAAACAACAACCATGCACTTCCAAGAATGCAGGAAAACATAGGGTCACATTAGTATACCTTGAGATGGCAAAATTGAAAACACAAGTATATATCAACACAAAAATTAAAAGAAAACAAAACAGCCTTTTAAGAGCTTCATAACAGTGATAAACTGCTACATTTCAATAATCAACCTGAATATCAATGGATTAAACGCACCACTGAAAATACATAGAGCCGGGCTCGGTGGCTCAGCCTGTAATCCCGCGCCTTTGGGAGGCTGAGGTGAGTGAATTGCCTGAGTCCGCGGGTTCGAGACCCACCTGGGCAGCAAGACCTCATCTCTACAATAAATCAAAAAATCAGCTGGGCATGGTAGCGCATGCCTGTAATTACAGCTACTTGGAAGGCTAAGGTGGAAGGATCGCCGGAGCCCAGCATGTCGAGGCTGCGGTGGCTGGGAGTGGCCACTGCACTCCAGTCTGGGCAACAGAGTGAGACTCCAACTCAAAAAAAAGAAAAGAAAATACATAGAATGGCAAAAGGGGATATAAAACCATGACCCAACAATATGTTGCCTCCAGGAAACACATTACATTACAAAGGACATCCACAGACTGAAAATTAAAGGATGGAAAAAAACTTTCAGGCAAATGGAAAACAAAAGAAGTCAGGAGTTGCAATTTTAACGTTAGACAAAACAACCTTCTAACTATAAAAAAAAAATATGGAAAAACATTACATAATGATGAAAAGTTCAACCTAGCAACAAAATATATCTATCCTAAATATAAATACACCCAACACAGGAGCACCTGGATTCATAAAACAACTACTAAACAAACTAAAAAAGGATATTTACTCTAACACTATCATAACTGGGGACTTAAATAACCCACTAACACCCCTAGATAGTTCACTGAGGTAAAAAAATCAATAAGGAGGTCCAGAACCTTAACTTGACACTTGACTAAATGGACTTAGAAGATACCTACAGCTGGGCTCAGTGGCTCAGCCTGTAATCCCATGCCTATGGGAGGTTGAGGTGAGTAGATTTCCTGAGCCCGCGAGTTTGAGACCCGCCTGGACAGCGAGACTTCATCTCTACAATAAATAAAAAAATCAGCCAGGCGTGGTAGCACATGCCTGT
>NW_007246632.1:109382-132249 GCF_000164805.1 Carlito syrichta | reverse complement strand
AAAAAAAAAAAAAAAAAAAAGAAGCTACCTACAGAACACTCCATCCAGTAACCACAAAATATACATTCTATTCCTCACCATGTGGCTCATATTCCAAGATCGACCACATCCTTGGCCATGTTTCAAGCACAAACAAATTCACTAAGATTGAACTACTACCATGCACCTTCTCAGACCACAGTGAAATAAAAACCCAATTTTGCCACCAACAAAATTCCCCCAAAAGACACAAAGACATGGATAATGTCGAACAACTCCTGGGTCAACAAAAAAATCAAAACAGAAATTAAATAATGTGAGAAACAAATTAAAACAAAAACAAATCTTACCCAAACCTCCAGGATGCCATGAAATCAGTACTAAGAGGGGAAAGTATCTCTATGAATATATGTCAAGAAAATAGAAGGATCACAAGTTATCAGCCTAACAGGTCACCTAAGGGAGATAGAAAGGCAAGACCACCAAAACCCTAACTTCAACAAAAGATACAGATCACCAAAGTAAAAGCCCAAATGCAGGACATAGAAGACAAAATTATCATAGAAAAAAATTAATGAAACAAAAAGCTGATTTTTGGAAAGGATTAACAAGATTAATGGACCCCTAGCCAGACTGACCAATATAAAGAGACAAAAAAGCCCAAATAAACACAATCAGAATCAAAAGATTAAGTCACAATCAACCCTGAGGAAATACAAAAGATTACTAGAGATTGTTTGTACACTTGTATAAAAACAAATTTGAAAACTTAAATGAGATGTAGGACTTTCTGATACCACACAATCTCCCACGGTTGAAACAAGAAGAAATTGAGACCCTAAATAGACCAATAACAACCTGGGAAATTGACTCCATCATAAGAAAACTACCTACAAAAAAAAAAAAAAAAAAAAAAAAACCCGGACCAGCTGTCTTTCAAGTGTAATTCTACAAACATACAAGGAGGAGTTAATACCAATCCTATTGAAAGTATTACAGGCAATTGAGAAAGATGGAACTCTCCCCAAATCACTTTGTGATGCTAATATTGCATTAGTACCCAAACCAGGCAAAGACCCAAGGAAGGAACTACAGGCCAATATCCCTGATGAGCCTACATGTAAAAATTCTCAACAAGATTCTAGCAAATCAGACCCAACAACACACCTTAGAAAGTATCCAACATGATCAAGTAGGGTTCATCACCAGGATGCAGGGCTGATTTAACATGTGTGAGATCATAAATGTAATTCAATACATCAACAGGTGTAAAAACAAGAACCACATGATTATATCATTAGACACAGAAAAAGCTTTTGATAAGATCTAGCATCCAATCTTAATTAAAAACCCTTGAACACCTAGGTATAGAAGGAACATAACTCAAAATAGTAAGAGCCATCAATGATGTACTCACAGCCAATATATTACTAAATTGATAAAAATTGAAATCATTTCCTCTGAAAACCAGAACAAGGCTGTCTGCCTACTCTCACCCCTCCTGTTCAACATAGTGTTGGAAGGCCTAGTTAGAGCAATCAGACAAGAAAAGGATATCAGGGGTATATAAATAGGAAAAGAGGAAGTTATGCTAACCCTCTCTGCGGATGATATGATCCTTTACCTGGAAATCCCAAGGTAATCTGTCAAAAACCTCCGTGCACTGAAAAAGGAATTTAGCCAAGTCTCAGGGTATAAAATAAACATACAAAAGACAGTCACAACAACAACAAACAGGCAGGGAACCAAGTAAAAAGCACAGTCCCATTTACAATTACCACACATACACAGAAAAACAAGATATACCTTGGCCCCTTCCGAACCAGAAAAGTGAAAGACTTTCATAATGAAAAATACAAGATACTGCTCAAAGAAATCAAAGAAGATACAAACAAATGGAAAAATATTCCATGCACATGGATTGGAAGAATCAACATTGTTAAGATGTCCATTTCTACCCAAGGCAATCTACAGATCCAACATGATACTAATTAAATTACCATCATAATTCTTCTTAGACCTGGAAACAGCAATATGGAAATTTCTTTGGAAACAAAAATGACCACAAATAAAGCAAAACAATCCTCAGCAAAAGAAACAAAGAAAGAGATATCACACTCCCAGACTTTCAATTTTCTTATAAGGCTATAATAATCAAAACAGCCTGATAGTGGTACAAGAACAAGCATATAGACCAATAGAACAGCATAGAGATTCTGGAAGCAAAACCTCAATTTCTCAACTAACTTATCTTTGACAAGGCCTCCTCCAACAACCGCTGGGGAGAGGAGAACCTATTCAGTAAATGGTGCTGGTGAAACTGGCTGACCACATATAAAAGATTGAAATAGGAACCCTACTTTTCTCCATACACAAAAATCAACTCCAAATATATTAAAGACCTAAACATAATACCTCAAACTATAGGAATCTTAGAAAACACAGGAGACACCCTTACAGAAGTGAATATGAAACCAATTCCTGATCAAAACCCCAGATATCCATGCCATAAGAGATAAGATAGACAAGTGTGACCTCATTAAACTGAAATGCTTCTGCAAAGCAAAAGAAATCATCAAGAAAGTGGGGAGACAGCCCACAAAATGGATAAAGATATTTGCTCACTGTATATCTGACAAAGGTATAACATCTAGGATCTATAAAGAAACTCAAACTTGCTGAAAGGAAAAAATAATCAGTCCCATTAAAAAATGGGATAGAGATATGAATAGACATTTCTCAATAGAAGATATATAAACAGCCAACAGACATATGAAAAAATGCTCAACCTCACTAATCATCAGAGAAATGCAATTCAAAACCACACTGAGATACCACCTAACTCCAGTAAGAATGGCCATCACTAATAAAACAGACAACAATAGATGCTGGCAAGGATGCAGAAAAAAGGGAATGCCTCTATACTGTTGGTGGGAGAGCAAACTAAATTAACCTCTATGGAAAACAGTGTTGTGATTTCTAAAAGAAAGAAATTGACATTCCATATGTCCCAGCAATTGCCGTTCTGGAAATATGTCTGGAGGAACTCAATTCATTCTACAAAAAAGATACCGGCTCACACATATTTATTGCAGTACTATTCACAATGCAAAAACATGGACCCAACTGTGCTGCCCTTTGCAACTGGACTGGATTAAAAAATGTGGTACATATATACAATGAAATATTACACAGCCATAAAGAAGTTCAAAATTATGAACTTCACAGCACCCTGGATGGATTTGGAGTCTATCATACTTAGTGATATATCACAGAAAAAGAACTGAGTACCATGTTCTCAGTCATAAGCAAACCCTGAACACATATCACAATACTACAAAAAAGGGATTGGCAATAGCAGGACACTGCCAGGGGAGGGGGAATACATATATCAATAAGTGTGTCTGATCCTAATTCAGGTGAAGTAAGGTCCAATTTGAAGCCCACAACCTCACCTGTACATAAACCACTTATGTATGCAATCCTGACTTGTACCCCACAACTTAAAAAAAATTTTTTTTAATTTAAAAAAAGACACAGAGTAGCTAAATGAATTTTTAAAATAAATTACAAACATAAATAAATAAAATACAACTATATGTTATCTATAAAACTCACTTTAGATTTTTCATATTCAGTGATAGTGAAAGGTTGAAAAAATATATTCCATGCAAATGTTGACAACAACAACACGGCAGTATGGCCATACTTATATCAAACAAAATAAACCTTAAAAAATATCGAAGGAGACCAAGAAGGACATTATGTAATGATAAAAATAGTCAATTTACCAAGAAAATTTAACAGTCTTAATCATGTATACACCCAATATCAGAGCATCAAATATATAAAGCAAACATTGACAGTACTAAAGGTAGGAGAAGAGAGCAACACAATAATAGCAAGGGTATTTTAATACTTCATTTTCAATAAAGAATAGAACATCCAGATAGAAGGTCAATAAAGAAACAAAAAACTGAACACTAGGGCAAACTGACCTAATGCAATATATAGAACATTCCATACAACAGGAGAAGAATACACACGTTACTCTTAAGCACACACAAAACATTTTTGAGAAAGTCACATTAGGTCTCAAAACAAATCTTAACAAACTTAAGAAGATTAAAATAACATCAAATCTATTTTCTAACTACAATGGAATGATACTAGACACTAATGGCAGAAGGACTACTGGAAAATTTACATATTTGGAAATTAAACAGCTCATTTTTAGCCAATGGTCAAAGAAGTTAAAATAGAAATTAGAAAATATCTTGAGACAAATAATAAAAACGCAGCATACCAAAATTTATGGGATGCACCAAAAAGTACTAAGAGGAAAGTTTATGCTGATAAACACATTTGAAAAGAAAAAAGATCTCAAATAAACAACTTAACTTTACATTTCAAGAAACTAGAAAAAAGACTGGGCACAGTGGTTCATGCCTATAATCCCAGCACTTGGGGAGGCCAAGGAGAGAGGTTTGCTTGAGCCCAGGAGTTCAAGATAAGCCTGAACAACATAGCGAGACCTCATCTCTAAAAAAATAAAAATAAAAAACTAGAAAAAGGAAAACTAAGCACAAAGATATCAAAAAGAGGAAAATAATTAAGATTAGAGAATAAATAAAATAGAGAATAGAAAAAATATATTAACAATATTGACAAACCTTTAGCTAGATTAACAAATAAAAAAAAAGAATCAAGTAACTAAAAAAGAAAAAGAAAGAGGTACTATTGGTTATATGGAAATATAAAGGATTACAAGAGAGTAGTGGAAACACTTATACAAGCTGGATTTCCTTTGTGAAATGTACAAACCCCTAAAAACATACAACTTATCAAGACCCAATTGTGAAGAAATTTTAAAAAACTGAACAGGTCTATAAATAGTAAGGGTAGTAAATTAGTAATCAAAAGCTTTCACATAAAGAAAAACCCTGGACCAGATTACTTCACTGGTGAAGTCTACCAGATATTTAATGATGAATTAATGCCAGTGTTTCCCCGAGTCTTCTAAAAAATTGAAGAGGAATAATGTCATACTCACTTTATGAGGCCAGAATTACTTTTATACCAGGTTAGCAAAAGACTCCATAAGGCAAGAAAGGGGCTGGGCTTGGTGGCTCAGTCTGTAATCCCAGCACTTTGGGAGACTGAGGTGAGTGGATTGCCTGAGCCCACAGGTTCGAGACCTGCCTGGGCAACTTGGCAAGACCTCATCTCTACAATAAATAAAAAATTAGCCTGGTGTGGTAGCGTGCGCCTGTAGTTCCAGCTACTTGGAAGGCTGAGAAGAAAGGATCGCCGGAGCCCAGCAGGTCAAGGCTTCAGTGGCTTGGAGCGGCCACTGCACTCCAGTCTGGGTGAAAGAGTAAGACTCCAACTCAATAAATAAATTAATTAATTAAATTAAATTAAATTAAATAAAGGCACATGCCAATATTCCTGATGAACACAGATGCAAAAATTCTCCACAAAATTCTAGCATGCTGAATTCAACAGGACATTGAAAACAACAAATACCATGGCCAAGTGAGATTTATTCCTGGGATTCATAGGTGGCTCAACATATGAAACTTAATCAATATGAAACATCAAGCCAAAGAATTAAGGATACAAATCACATGATTATCTCAATAGATATAAAAAATCATTTGACAAAATAGGTACATTTCTTGATTTAAAAAACTCAGCAAACTAGGAATAGAAGAAAATTACTTTGCATTGTAAAGACTATAAAGGAAAATCCAAAGCAAAACATCACGAACAGTGTTGAAAAACTTAAAGCTTTCCCTCTAAGATTGGTCGCAAGACCAGGATGCCCACTCTCAAGACTTCAATGAAACACGATACTGGAAGTACTAGTCAAAGCAATTAGGCAAGGAAAAGAAGTAAAAGATGTCCAAATTGGAAAAGAGGAAGTAAAATTATCTCAGTTCACACATGATATAATCTTGTGTAAAAATATCTTAAAGATTTTACAAAAAAAAAAAACTGTTAGACTTAACTTAAAAATTCAAGAAAGTTACAGAATATAAAATCGACATAAAAAAATCAGTTGTGTTTCTAAACATTAGCAATTAAAAAATCTGAAAGAAAATTAAGACAGTAATTTCATTTATAATATCATCAAAAAGAATAAAATATTGAGGAATAAACCAAGGAAATGAGAAACGTATACACTGAAAACTACAAAAAATTGCAAAAGTAATTAAAGACACAAATAAATCTAAAGATATTCCATGTGTTGCCGGAGTCCAGCTCCAATGAGAGAGTCAGGGCCTGACTGGAGAGAATCTGGAACGGCCACGAAGAAAAGACGAAGACAACAGAAATCCTCTTCCTGGGGAGAGCTCACGACTCTGCCAATTTTTATTCAATTCTTACAAGCTTATATAGTTTTTTTACTGACCCCCCCTACCCACAAAATGTATCCCATGTTACACATTAAATGTTTACATCATGTTTTTTCTTTTGTTTATGGGGAAGTTGACCTTTACAAGTTTCATTTTGTTTCTGCCTTTACAAGTTTCATTTTGTTTCTTCTTGCTACCGGTGGTATAGCAAAATACCAGCTGCCAATTTATCAGCCATGTCCTGTGACCTCTAGGTTACCTGAATCTCTTCCCTTTGCTATTCTATTTCTTTTCCTTTACTAATCTATTTTCTATATTCTACCCTTATATATACTTTCAGCAGCAATATATTGACTTGTTTTTTCTTTTATATAACCACCCTTATCTTACCCCCTATGAATTCTTAATACTATTAATTTAAAGATTTAACTCTCTTAATTCTAATTGCCTTATCTATATTACTTGCTATTTTCTTATCACCTATTTTACATTTTATATTTCTAAACAAAACATGTCTAAATCTACACTTATGTATGAAATTAATCTTGCTTCTAATCCCAAATGTATTTAATTTTAAACCTACATTAAGTGTGTAAAATGTTAAGTTTACCTTAAAACTTAATTATTTCCTATTCCTTATATTTAACTCATACCTACATCTATAATAAACATTTATCTTTTAATTGTAACTGCTATTTATTTAATTCTAATCCTTACTTTAATTTTAACCTTCTCTCTAATTAAACTATAATATTTCTTAAATCAAAAGGCATGTCTGTGACTTGTTTTTCCCGAAAACACCTGTTTTGGGAGATACTCTGTCTCAGTTTCTCACTTCCTCATCAATCACAACTGTCAATGTTGTTACTTATAAGGGGTATGAGGAAGTACTTGTTTTTCCTTTTTAGCTAAAGGTTGCAAAATTTGCATTCCCTTGTCCCTTGGGGGGGGAATCTTTGCTGTTGAGCCCTTTTTACATGTCTATACATAGGTCTGCTGCTAATTCCACATCCTTGCACATTCTAGCTAGTTGTTTTGTGTATCAAGGGAAGTGTTTTTCAAGCCTGAGCACGCCTTCCTTTAAGGCCACAAGGAGCCCTTCAGTAGGATCCATGGGGCTGTGCCTCCATCATGGCCGCTTCCCGCTGGGGCTCTGCTCCCAGTCCGCGTCTTTCCCATTTTCGGGTAACCTCCATTTTGCCTTGTTAGGGGTTGCGGCTTCCAGCAATGTGCATGGATTGAAAGACTTAATATTGTTTAAATGTCTGTACTATTCAAAGTCATCTACACATTCAAAGCAATTTCTGTTAAGATCTCAACAACATTTTTACAGAAATAGGAAAAAAAAAGCCTCAAATTCATATGCAACCAAAAAGGATTCCAAATAGCCAAAACAATTTTGCGAAAGAAGAGCAAAGCTGAAAATCTTATGTCTTCTGATTTTAAAATATACTGCAAAGCTACAGTAATCATAAGAGTATGATGCTAGCATTAAGACGGACAGTTAAACAAATGAAATAGAATAGATAGCCCCAAAATAAACTTGCACATATACAATCAAATGGTCTTTGACAAGGATATCAAGACTACACACTGGGAAATGATAGTCTCTTTAACAAATAATGTTGGGAAAACAGGGTATTCACGTGCAAGAGAATAAAATTATTTAATTCCATACACTGAAATCAACTCAAAATTGATTAGACTTAAAAGTAAAATAAAATTGCTAGATAAAAACATAAAGAAAAAGTTTTATAACGTTGACCTTGGCAATGATTTTTTTCTGGATATGACAGACACCAAAAGCACAGAAAACAAAAGCAAAAATAGACATGCAGAATTAATCAAATTAAAAATGTCTACACCACAAATTAAACAATAAAAAGTAAAAAGACAACTATGAACTTGGAGAAAATATTTTCAAACCTCATATCTGATAAGGGCTTAGTATCCAAAATGTGTAAGATACTCTGACAATTCAATAGCCAAAAAACATATAACCTGATTGAAAATGGGAGAGGGACCTGAATAGATATTTTTCCAAAGAAGACATGCAAATGGCCAATTGGTATATGAAAAGATGCTCAGCATCACTAGTCATCTGGTAAATGCAAATTAAAACCACAATGAGGTATGAACTCATACCTGTTGGAATAATTATTATCAAAAATATAGAAAACAAACCATGTCAAGAATGTGGAGAAATTATAACCCTTGTGCACTCATGGTGGGAAGGTAAAATGGTGCAGTAGCTATGGAAAACAATATGGAGTTTCCTCACAAAGTTAAAAATAGACTTCTGTGTAATTCCACAATCTCACTCTTAAGTATTTATTCAAAAGAACTGAAATCAAAATCTTGAAGATATATTTGCACTCCCATGTTCATTGAACATTATTCACTATAGTCAAGACGTGGAAACAACAGAAATGTCCATTGACGGGTGAATAGATAAACAAAATGTGATATATGCATACAATGTGTTCAGTCATAAGAAAGAAGGAAAGCCTTTCATATGTTACAACATGAATGAATCTTGAGATTCTATGTGAAATAAGCCCTTTACAGAAGGACAAATGCTTATAAGTACCTAAAGTAATTGAACTCATAGAAACAGAAAGTAGCATGGTGATGGCCCGGGGCTGAGGGTAGGGGGAAATGGAGGTGTGTTGTTCAGTGGGTGTAGATAGTTAATCATGCAGGATGAAAAAGTTATGAAGAATTGCTTTACAAACTTTTGCTTATAGTTAAGAGTATTGCACTTTACACTAGCAGATTTAAGATAGTAGAACTCATGTTTTGTGTTTTTTCTAACTACAACTTACATTTTTTTAAAAAAGAAGATATTGTTCTTTTGGATATGAATAATAATGCTGTTTAACTTTTTAAATTTTGTACCTTGATTAGTAGGGAGGTAGAGGAGTTACCTTCATGCCTTTCTACTCTCTGATACACACCCTTAGTATCCTATGAAGTTATTCTGCCTTTTGAATCATATTATTTTAAGATAAATATAGCTTTGGCGGCAAGAATGCGGAATTCTTTCCATGTTTTACCACTAACTGGCTTTTGACTTGGGGACCTGTCTTCCTTTTTGCACTGTCTAGTTATAAAGGGAGAACACTTGAAAAAATTTGAGAGAAAAGCACAGCTGTCAGGAAGTGCAGCTTATATGAATTAATATCTTGCTAAAATAAATAGAAGTCGCTTCAGTTTCAGTGCTAAGACCACTGGAAAATTTCTTCAAAAAATGAATGAATGCACTTATGTCATTTATCCACACTAAATGTCCATCTAAAGAGTTAACCCTAAGAGTACATTGCTATTTTGTTTTTAAAATGAAAGTGTTTATTATTCATTTTTCACTGAGAGGTAAGAATACTTATATTGTTCACTGAAAAATACTTTTGTCTTCTTTCTTCCTGTGATTTATTTTACTAAATATTAAGCAGTTTATGCTGAACTTAAAGGATGCAGTTGCAAAAAGGAGAGCCTTCATCTTGGCCTACTGGTGATTACTTTCATTCTGTTTGGGGAGAAGGGCACAAAACAAGGCATAGCATAATTCTTGTTTGAACACAATTATGGCAAATGTTGTCATAGAGAAGCTCAGGTGCTAAATGAGTGTTTGATGGGAGGATGACATGATCTATTCTGGAAGAGAGCCACTGTTCAGGGAATTCTTTCTTGGAAACATAACATTCAGTTTGAACTCCAGAGGACCAGGAGGACTCCAGAAATTCTGAATAAAAGAGGCTTAGGGATGGAAACCTGGTTTGAAGTCAAGTCTAGAAGCCTTACTTTGGAGCCATGTTTTTTCTTTTTAAGTCATATTGTACGATTAGTTAGAGTTGCTTTTGTGGGGCTGCCTCTTGATGTACCCTACAGGAAGGTGAGTAGGAATTAATCATGTGGAAGTATGGATTTGGGAAAGGAGTATGTTCAGTGGCAGCTGAGTAGGACTGAGTGCAGATGCTCAAGGACTGTGTGGCTGGAGGATAGTGCAAAGGGATGAGGCATGGACAAGGCTGGTAAAAAGCAACAGGGACCAGATCATACAAGACATGATTAAGAGCCATGCAGATCACTTTCATGGCAGTACTATCTGTGAGGATAAAGATCCCCAGAAAATGATTCTTCATTGACAAGTATCAAGCAGAGTAGGATCTGATTATAATTGTACTTTAGAAGGAATCACTCTGGCTGCTGTGTGAGAATAATTTGGAGCAAGGGTATATGTGAGAGACCAATTAGAAAGCTATTTTACCATTTCTACAGAGAAATGATGCTAGCTTACACTAGGGTTGTCGTCATGGTGATTGAAAGAAAGACAAATGTGAAAGATATTTTCACAGACAAGTATACAAATATTATGGACCATGACTTAATATGCCAAGGGGATCTGGAAAACTCACCAGAGAAGTCACATTAGTTTAATATTTTTTTTATTTTTTATTTTTTGAGTTGGAGTCTCACTCTGTCGCCCAGACTGGAGTGCAGTGGCCGCTCCCCGCCACCACAGCCTCGACCTGCTGGACTCCAGCGATCCTTCCGCCTCAGCCTTCCAAGTAGCTGGAATTACAGGCATGCGCTACCACGCCCGGCTGATTTTTTTATTTATTGTAGAGATGAGGTCTTGCTGCCCAGGCTCGAACCCACGGGCTCAGGTAATCCACTCACCTCAGCCTCCCAAAGGCGCAGGATTACAGGCTGAGCCACCGAGCCCGGCTTACATTAGT
Source organism: Carlito syrichta (assembly GCF_000164805.1). Lineage (NCBI taxonomy): Eukaryota > Metazoa > Chordata > Mammalia > Primates > Tarsiidae > Carlito > Carlito syrichta. The sequence goes on along the minus strand of NW_007246632.1, from coordinate 121,169 downwards.
TTCATTTTGAAGGATGAGAATAAATTTCTTGTAGCTATGTAATTCAGCACTTAGATTCAATTGAAAAAATATGTAAATTATAAATGATTAGTACCTTTTTACCAGTTTTCCTTTCACAATTTCTAAGAACTGTCATATAATTAGTGTTCTAATTTCTGTAATAGTTTTCTAAGTGTATTAGAATATAATAAATTTACATTTCCTGAAAACCATTCTATAATTTTGCTATATCATTAATTCAGATTAACTTTATCCCCATCAACACTCACCCAAATCCAAGTATACTAGCTAGAATTTGGGACATTTTAAAACTTTTTTCTTCTTCCTATTAAATCACATGTTCAGGTGAAATCTCTATCAAATAAACATGTATCCTACCACGTTAGATTCCTGCTTGGTTCAGTCTGAAAAACTAAACTGGTTTAAATATTTTGGAAATAATTTTAAATTCCAAAATACTTTAAATATTTATGCTTTTCTTTTTTCCTTCTTTTTTAAAAATCTCTTTATTGAGTCAGAGCCTCACTCTGTTGCCCAGGCTGGAGTGCAGTGGTAAGATTATGGCTCACTTCAGCCTCCAAATCCTGTGCTCAAGCAATCCTCTTGCATTAGCCTCCCAAGAAACTGGGACTACAGGTGCCTGCTACTACACTTGGCTAATTTTTTTGTTATTATTTGTAGAGATGAAATCTTGCTATGTTTCTCAGGCTGGTCTTGAACTCCTGGTCTTGAACTCCTGGGATCAAGTGTTCCTCCCTTCTCAACCTCCCAAAGTCCTGGGAGGGCAAGTCACTGCTCCTGGTGCTTTTCTTATTTTGAAAGATAGAAGTCAGGCTCGGTGGCTCAGCCTGTAATCCCATGCCTTGGGAGGCTGAGGTGAGTGGATTGCCTGAGCCTGCGGGTTTGAGACCCTCCCGGGCAACTTAGGGAGACCTCATCTCTACAATAAATCAAAAATTAGCTGGGTGTGGTAGCACGCACCTGTAGTTCCAGCTACTTGGAAGGCTGAGGTGGAAGGATTGCTGGAGCCCAGCAGGTAGAGACTGTGGTGGCTGGGAGCGGCCTCTGCACTCCAGTCTGGGCGACAGAGTGAGAATCAAACTCAAAAAAAAAAAAAAAAGAGAAAGAGAAAGATAGATGTACTTGGATCTGGAGATTGTTGTTTAAGCCAAAGATGATTAGATGTAGAAGATATTGATTTGTTAGCATTTATAAAATCTGTAATTTTTTCCATCACAGAAACAGACACTTTTCAAATCAGAGGAAATTGTATCTAATACATTATAGTGTTTTATGATTATTTGACATATTACTTGTGGCTGCTAAAGAGCTTCTGCTACCCAGTCATCCTCTAGTAAGCACTTAACTCTTCTTTTGTAATTAATATTTTCATTTCCCATATGCATAGAGTGCCTGAAGGAGATTTTATCTGGAAAAAAATCTGCATGGTGTTTTGGTGCAGTACAATTTATTTAGTTATTCATCTTTGCTATTTACTTTTTATTAAACAAATCAAGCCAGGATAATAGTTTTAAACCCTTGCTTTAAAACTAATGGTTGTTCCATGAAGTCAATGCCAGGTCAAAGAGAGTTCAATAAGGCATATCGCATGTAGGCATTGCCCTATGCACCATCTGCCCATATTAAATCACAGTGATAAGTGGGATGTGTACTTGTGCATCACTAATTCTTGTTTGGCCAGAATTTCATGTCATCTTATGGTCATTACAATTGTACAATTACAGTTGATCAAATTGAATTATCATTAATTAGCGAGTCTGTCTCATAGTACAGAGGGCTAGTTGGACATATTTATCTGTTAAAGTGGGCTGTCCTCAGAATTAGAAAGTCAAATGTCATGTTTGAAAAGAAAAATCTTTCTGTAAGGGAGAGGAAGGCAAGAGTTTGGAATTACTTCGCATATACTAAAGTGAAAGACTAATTTCAATATAGCCTTGCAGTAAGCTTAATGAAAGTGTGCTATAGTCTTAGACATCTTTGAAGGAAAATAACCTTAGGTATGCAATGTTAAATAATTGCTAATTGTTTATCTACAAAGAAATGACTTGCCGAGGTTATTAAAACACAAATACTGTGACCCTTGTGATGGGAAGAAATAGCTCATTTCAAACAACCCATTCATAACCTTGCTGGTTCCCAGCAAAGATTTATAATATCTTAGGTAGTGCCCAGACAGAAAATTGTTTGTATCTTGCTAAAAGCTGCATACCCCATTACAAAATTGTGATGGATGCACACTGACTTACATCTATGCAGACTGATTCTTATACTTGAAAGGAAATTGGTGAGAACAGGACATGTGTTCCCTGATGATGCCAATGGGCCTTTGAGAAATGATATCTGCTTAAAAACCTAGAGAAGCATCTATGGTTAGATTAGACTGAAGAGAGGCAAACTTATCACTTTCTGACATTCTCATTTGGGAGTGATGGCATTGCCACATCACATCAAGCCCCACCACACAGCCATGCATCATGGTGACACCAGATAGGCCTGATGTTCTCTAGGGTTTTATTTGACCCAAAAGTTCTTTCAGGCATAATCTTTTGATCTAAATTAAAAAGGAGAGAAGAGAGAGAGAGAAAAAGAGAGAGAAAGACTGAAAGAGAGACTGAAAGAGAGACTGAAAGAGAAAGACCAAAAGAGAGAGAGAGGAGAGAGAGAATGAAAGGGAGAGAGATGATTTTCTGCCTTTTTCCCACTGAGTACTATATGGTGATCTGTTTGCCTCAATGTTGCTGTACTTAGGTAATGATTTTGACTCCTTGATTCTCTTTCAGAAGGAAAGACCATTGATGCCTTTGTTTTTTTCCTGCCCAATAGTTCAAGACTTTATATTTTCTTGGCAAATTTTCTTAACAAGAATACTTCAAAACCAAAACTGAAGTTAACCTTAAAAGAATAGTTTATGTTTCTGGAGCATTGCTGAATTAAGTATTATCTTCAAAAATGTTAAGCAACTACTTCATTCCTCTCCTTTTTTTCTTCCATTTCTACATTCACCCAATCATCCATTCACCCACTCAAAACAAACAAACAAAAATGAATGTATCTGTGTCCTGCTATGTGGCTATGTGCTGAGCAGTGTGCTAGGTACTTGGTGGGAAATGGTCAATAACATAGACCAGGGCCTGCCCTTTAAACTTACATACATGGGTCATTATTAGTAAAGATAGGTGTTGTGAATGTATTTTGTGACAGGCACAGTGCTTAGATCAGCTCCTTATGCAGAATTTGAAAAAAAGGACTCTTTTTTGGAGATCTATGAAAAAATAAGATCCTGATTCTTCCTTTCAGGATTTTTAAATCTAACAACTACTTATCTAGAGAGTCCTAGCATTCAGATGTAGAACTTGTTATGATCTTGAACCTTGTCACAAGCACTTTGCCAACTCTGGAAAAAACAAGGTCTGTGCTACCCCAGCACCTGGTCAATCCACTGAGATGGTAGATCTGATTGCACCTGATGGACTACAGGTAAAATAGTTATATCATGGGATTATATCATTTTTGTTTGGACCTGCATAGATGACTTACTTCACAATCAAACCAAAAATATCTCCTCAGAAATTGTGATTAGGATAAACATTTTGGCAATAGATATAGAAAATTTCAAACAGAATAAAAGTTCTAGGTGTTATGGTAATTAGCCTTTCCTTTTATTGAAAATACTATGTATGGATTCAGCAAGTATGCTAAAATTTAAAACAATCGTGTCCTTTTTGGAAGGTAATTGCTTGAAATTGGATAGATTTTGCTTATTTTTAAGTGAAAGAATTTGAAAAGTCTGTCTTTGGAAACCAAAATGCTATATAGCAGAGTTGGAAGTGTCTTTCACTTTAAAATGCAGACTCTCTGTGATGAATATATTTGTTGTGGTAAAGTATTTGAAAGGAAATCCTTAGAATAATTTGGGGGTAAGGAAAAATACTGTTTTAAAATGAACCAACCCATCAGTTTTGAACCAAGAAAACTGCCTTATTTTGAAAAAGAAAAAATTAATAATTGTTCATAACATAAAGAATATATGTTTGGATTATAATATATAACCATGATTTAAAACAAATTAGACTTCCAAATTTTTAAAGGACTCTGGTATAATGTTGTGACATCAATGGTTTTTCAAAATAAATTAGAGTTAATATTGATGGTCTTATATATTTACCTCATGATTGGATCTGTGTCTTGGCAAATATCTCTTCAGATAAGTGATTCCTGTAAATGTTGAAAATTCCTTTACCGGTTAACTTTCTCATCATTTTTAATAGCTTATGCTATAGTGTTTCAGCTTACTCGCATCCTTTCTGAAAAGAAGGGTCCTGCTAGTCAGACAAGAAGTTCTCTTTCCTGAGGTTTGTGTTTTGTGTGGGGATCAGCAAGGAAAGGAAAAAGCCAGAATGCCAAAATGCAAAGAGTATTCTTTACTCTGGGGCTCCATCCAAAAAGGGTTTGTAACACAGTGTACAGTCTTGTAGCCCAGCTGTGTGGAGCATTGATTGCTTCTGCCTAGAGCAGGGATACTGTCAAGTTGCTCTGTGAGTTGAGTCATCTATTGACAAAGAGCTACCAGCCCGCAGATAATGCTGTGCGGAGCTGCTCTCTCTGCTCCCACTGCTCCCACGATGCACTGCTTATAGCAGCTGTCAAAGATACTGAGGGATCCACGGGGGGGAAAAGACTTTTACAACTGCCTGGAAGAAAGGGGTGTGAGGGAGGAGACATCTCTGTGCAGAGCTGACCAAAGAAAAGAGTAGACATCAGTGCAGTATGAATGCATACCTCACCAAGCAACAGAGCTGCAGCCGGGGGTCCGATGGGATGGATGCCGGCAGGAGTGCGCCCACACTGATCAGGGATGCCCACTGCGCTTGTGGCTGGCAGAGGAGCCCTCAGGGGCTCGGGTACAGTTCTCAGACCATGCCTTCCTCAGGACCTGGGGGCGCGGCTTCAAACAGAACCAAGCTGGTCACCTTATGGGACAGTGTGCGGAAAAGCCCCCACAAGACGAGCACCAAGGGCAAAGGAACATGTGGGGAGCAGTGTACCTGCCCACATGGGTGGTTCAGCCCTGCACAGGTGAGCCGTTTCCTTATGACTTTCCCTTGAGTATCTGAAGAAAGTGAGAACAAGTTGTGTAAGGTTAGACTGCTTGGGAAACTTTGCTGAGTCTTCTTTGCTGACTGAGTACGCCTGTTTTCAAAATGTAAGACCAAGAAAACCTGTCATTTTCACACGTTTGTGGGTTCACACCTCTGGGTGGCCTGTGAAAGTCTAGGGATGTTGTGTTCAGTCTCTTTCAGTAACTTTTCACTAAGTTCAACTTTTCTAGTTCTCAGATTTTATTATTCTGCGCCCTAGTCTTTTAGCAATACTTCTAATTGTATTTAACATTTGCATTTTGTCTAGCCTATTTTATTATTTAGAAATAGAGAGAAAATGAATTTTAATCAGACTTCCATTTCTTTAAAGGTAAAAGAACATTTATTTTTTCATCTATAGAAAATCGTGATTTGAAGTATGTTATTCTAATTTTACTCTTATAATACCATATGTCTTTTCAATTATGAAGAAGAAAATTTACTTATATGCTAAATAATCAATTTTACAAAAAATGACTAATTGAGAGCAAGATAGAGGATTATTACATTTGGAATAAGATAATGAAACATTTCATGTATTCATAGAGAGACTATAGGTTATTTATATTAAAAAATAAAACTCTCTTCTATAATGCATTTCTGAAGCAGATGTGCAGTTTTCTTTCATTTGATTCCTGGTTTATTATAGCCCCCAAACTACTAGCATTTGATCAGAAATGAAATTGGCTCATTTTTTTCTGCCTCTATTCAAAGGATAGAAAATGACTTCCTGTAAATGCTGTAAGTATATACATAAAATGCACCTGCAATCACTGTCATAAATACAGAACAACTGCTCTTAAATATGCATTGAAAAGAAAACGCTGTGCTGTGCTTGCAGAAAAAAATTTCAATTTCAATATGATTTTGGCATAATTGAGAAGTAGATATTGATCAAGAATAAAATGTTATGATGACAAGTATAGATAACATTTTAATTTTAATAAAAGTTTTTCAAAAGCACTTCCAAGAATGCCATATATTACTAACTCTTAATAATATAATTGCATATATTGGCCACATATATGACTTTTGATGTATTGAGATAAAATTATAGACTTTGCTTAGGGAGACAATATCTCAACATCTTGATTCAAATCAGGAATATATTATCACTTTAATATTAAACTTGTTCAGCTTGACGTGAAGACTGGTATTTAGAAATATAGTTATTTTAAAAGATAACATGGATTCTAAACTGAATAAACAGTCTTGACAATTGCAAAGACTCTATATACTCTTTACAAACACATCCATTTAAATGCCTTCGACCTATAAGTCTGTATTGATTATATTAAATTCTCAAAGCTCAGATTGGCTAGAAAGACAAGCATACTTATTAGCATTTAGCTTATGTTTACTTCACAAAGTAGAGAAAGCAGCTTTGTTTTATTGTTGCAGTTATGTTTTTCTAAGATGTAATACAACTTTTCATTTCATAAATGAGAATTTCCCAAATCAAAATCTCTAATACTACATTATTATAGTCATACTCTAAAAATCTTTGTACATTTTTCATCAACTGAGGGAAACTTTTCACTTCCTTGGTTTTTAACAAAGTCAGCCTCCTATTTGCCTGAAATTTACAGGTATTTAATGCTTTAAAAGATTGACATAAACTCTGTGCTGATAATTTGAAAACTAGTGACATATGAAAAGGCAATCAATTAAGGCAACTACTATCTCGCCTTATCCTTTGCATATCCATTTCTATACATTTTCTCTCTCATTCACATATACTTCATCATTGGCTGGGAATAATAGTGATCTTCAAACACTATGTATCTTAGGATTTTCAATGCCAGACCTTTCCAACCTTTACCTTCTCAGTTCTATAAAAGTGCTATGCTAAACTGATCAATCTCTCTCTTTGCTCCATGCCTGTTCCCTTTCAAATATATTATGTTGAATAATTTTAAAGTGTCTATATATAATCTGCACACAGATTTTAATATATGTATTCAAATCTCTCCATAGTACCTAACTACTTATACATATACACATATTTTGTGTGTATAAGCATATATATAATTCATACATGCATATGCACATATATAAAAATTAAAGTTCTGTATTATTCCTATTTTTGTACCTGAAAAATAATAATTTATTTTTCCAAAGAATGCTTCATTCTCTCTATACAACATATTTTTTCATATAAAGTATATTTCCTTTACTTCTAGTAGGTGCTTAAAAATATTGGCGTATGTGTATTTCTAAATCTATTTGCATATGGATCTATAGCACAGATCTAATATTTTAATTACACAGAAGTGTGTAAGTACTATACACCTACATATACTATCACAAAAATAAGCGTGTGTATGTGTGTCTATGTGCATGTATGTGTCCATTAAAACTAACTCTGTTTTGAGAATTATGTGATACTATATTTTACCTCTTAAATTAACTGGGTACATCCTATGAAATATTATAAGACCAAAAATGGAGGCTGATTATACTAAACATTCAAATCTTTGATAAAACAGAAAAAAGAATGGTGCCTGTTTTAGAATAGCACAGGAACCCACATGTGGTGCAAAACATGCCTGAGAGTTGTTAAGTGTCTGGGAGCTGGGATCTTGCCCTCAGAGATATTTGCTGTATTACATGGAAATCAGCAGTGTGATTTCCAGTTGCTATAATAGAGAGCTGTGGTAATGATTTGAGTTCATCCCAAGGCTGTTTTTCAAACTCCTGTTATTTGGGGTACTGTGTACTAACAGGACTCTGTCATTATGTTGTTCCTCAGCAAGTCTAAAAATCAGCTTCTATTCCTTCTCAAATAAGTTCTCATTTCATATGGGTCTCTAGAATTAATATAACCATTATAGTAGGTAAGAAAGTGAAAAATTATAGTGTCCAGAAGTGAGTTCCAGACTGTAGATCTAGGATATGGGTGTCAATCTTTAGAAGAAGCAAGCCCAGAGTTGCTTATGTGGCATCCCCTCTCCCCAGTGCAGAATAATCTAGGGAGGCAGCACAAAACGGTGGCAACCAGAGTTCTGTGAATTTGTTCTTCATTCATTCATAGTTTATTTGTTTACTCACTTATCATAGACTGAGTGCCTACAATACCACTCTGCGAGACCCTGTGGATATAACAGTAAACAGGGTTGATACCACCCTTACCTGTATGGAGCTCACAGCCTACAATGGCATACTTAGCTAGTATATCATGATACATACAGAGTTATATCATCCTAAATCACAATTTAAAAAGAAACAAAGTTTTAGAAAATGAGAAAATGCTGCCCATGCCACAGTAAATTTATACTCGGGCTACAGAGGGACCACAGAAGAACAAAAAGCAAGATACTTTTTTTAAAGGAAATACATTGCATCTTCTTAATCTTTTAAGATTCTCTGTTTTATAAAATAAGAATAGAAATAATACCTACCTCAGAAGGTTATGGTGATGAATGATTAACACAATGTTGGTAAAGCTTTAGCACAGTAGAGGCTCAAAAAATATTTGTTAGATACATGAATGAGTAATAAGTTCACAATAAATATTGGCTATTAACTAATTCCTTGATTCATTATTTTTGAAGAGAAGGGAAATAAATCAGTGAGGGTTTCATAGGGGTGATTAGACTTTGGCTGAATTGGACTGAATCTTTAAAAGTTTTTGTATATGTTTATTACATGGACAAAAGAAGGTAAAAATTTTTTAGCAGAAATAAAAATTACCAAAGAACAGGTATTACCTTCGTGCCTATGTGGAACTGCACATAGTTCTCTCTGCCCAGGAGATTGTTCATGAAGAAAGGACCCTGGAGAGGCAGGTGAGGCTGGGTTACAGAGATCCTGGTGGGGCTTGATGACACCTCCATCGGGGTAGAATGTCTGCTCTGCCACTCTGTGTTAGACTTCATGATCAGTGGACCCTTCTGGGCCTCAGCTTCACTGTTTCTAAGACAACTGGTTTTCTCTAGGTGAATCCTCACGTCTCCTTGAGTACCAATCTTCTATGACTTTGTTCCTGTTAATCATTAATTATTGGGAAGCACTTTGGAAAGGATTTATAAGCCAGACAATCCCAAATCTGAATTTACTATCTCTGTGTGATCTCATTTGCTGAATCCCTTGGAATAAAAAAGTCATGTTGCAGGAAAATGTAATAAGGATTGAAAATATTTTGTATATAGAGATCCAAGCATGGCACTTAAAACACAATTGTTCAGTAATGATATTTATTGTTACTAATGATATCTAGATTCTATTTTTTAACTTGAAGAACTTATTATCCAGCAAATTAGTCATTGGTATTGTGCTCTTTCATTAGAATTTCTAGTTTGCCTGCTGAATTTTTTGATGTTTTCTTTATGATGATAAAGTCTACTCTAGGCAACTGTCCAGAAACTTTTGGCATAGTGCCACATGATGCTGATGCTGAGGTGACATTATGTCCTTCAAGGTTCTTAGCAATTTACAACTCACACACTAAAAAAAATCATGTAAAATAGAATTGTACTGATAAAGTAGTATTCCCATAAGCTTGTATTCAGAGGTAAGGGTATGCTGAAAGATTTTCCCAGCAAAATCCTGCAAGAAAAACTGCGTGTTAAGTATGTAGCCAAGCTCTGTAAATCTCCCCTAACCATCCCTTTGCAGCAACTCCAGAACCAGCCATTTGCGGCAACTTGAGTGCAGAGGACTTTTCAGTCCAAGAAGCAGGGTTGCCCTAGGCTGAGATCTCAGGCTCAGCTTATGCTCAGCCAGAAAGATCTGACAGCCTTTGTTAACTCTGTGCCTGCTTCATCTCATTTCATCCAGTAAGAGAATCCCTTATCAAGGAAGAAAGACTTTTTTAGTATCTCAGAAATACCAGGAACCCCCCAAGTAGAATAAATAGAAAAGGGCAAGCAATATCACAGAAGGAATTACTATTCCAAGCATTTCTGTGACAAATGTGAAGCCACTTGGTAAACAGTCCGGGCACCCATATTGCTGGATGCTGATATCAGCAGAGGATTTTCTCTAGGGCAGGGCAAGGAGAAGCAAAGCACCCGGAGTATGAAAGAAAAGAGCAAAGGTTACTTAACATTTACTGTGAACTTACAGTGCTCGCATTATATGAGACACTGTGCTAGAAGTTTTACATTATTCATTTCTTTGAAATTTCCTGGTAACTAACAGAATGATATTGTCATCTCATTTTACAATGATGGAAATTGAGGCTAGAAGTTACTTACTTATCACACAATTGATAAGGGCAGAACTCATTTTAAAGGTAGGTATATATGACTTCCTTATTTTCTCCACCACGTCTTACAAAAAAGGCCTGTTTGAGGTACCCTGGGAGATATTATAGAATACTCCCTCAGAGAATACTCCCTCTAATTAAATGGGAATTTTCTTAAGTGATTAGAGTGTTCTATATGGTTAGGAGGACTGGCACTCCCTTGCAGGATCCTGGATTCCCCCTTCTACTTCATTCTCTGATCTTAGGAATTCTGATTGAGTTGCATCCCTGAAGATCCCCTCCCTCTTTTATCATGTTAAGAACTATGCTGATCTGAAGGAATTGGAGTTGATCCTCAAGGCATTTAACACCAGAATAAAATACTTGCTTTTAGAAAGACCTCATAATCTGTATAACTTGTAGATTGGATTGTGTTTTGCAAAATTTCTGATAAAAAGTTGGAAGCCATGTATTGCGAGCTTAATATGAAAGCAAAATAAATCATTTCTGAATGTTTGTGAATCTCATACACGTTTTCTGTCTTCCTGTGTATCTATCATGCCAAGAATCAAATACCTCTCATTGATACCACCATCTCCATTGTCCATCCTCTTTCTTTTTATGATATTACTTCATCTGTTACAAATGTAGCTTTACTTGGTTGGATTCTCGTACATTCTCTACTTTATCCCACCCCTTAATTTCCCAAAGCCATCTAGAAGTTTTATCATTAAGTCAGAACTATATACTGGAAACTTAGTGGTCATCCCTTACATTTTCCGAAAGAAAAACTGTAGCCTAGAAAAATTAAGAGAATTGCTCAAGGTCACTCAGTTTGTGGCAGAATTGGTCCATTCCTTGAACTCACAATTGAGTTCTTTTTTTCAACATTTCCAGTTGGTCTCCCTCTCTTATGCCTTACGTGCTAATCTTCATGAAGAGTAATTATTGACAGAAAATTATTAAGCATGTACTTTTTAAAGATGAAATATTGGGCATTATACAAAAAGTTACATAAACCTATTTTTTACTCAGAATTCAGAACTGTAGTCCCCAAGGATAGGAGAGAGGAGAGTCAGTAGAAAACATGTTAGAAAAGTAGGGAGTTTAATAGTTATGAAGTGATGCTGGGATTTAGGAGAAAGGGGCCAGCGGAGTTATATGTGACGGAATGAGCAGTCCTGCACAACAGCGTATCACCCCATGAACAGCATAATTTGTAACATTTTACTGGACGTTCATAAATTTTAACAACAAAAAAGTGTATGATTATCCAAACCTAAAATCAAACTCAGTTTTGCAAACAGATACAAAGTATTTCTGAAAAAAATTTAATAGTCATTGAATTCTCTAAGGATGTAACTCCTGTGACTAGATCGTCGGAGTCCAGCAGGTCGAGGCTGCGGTGGCCGGGAGCGGCCACTGCACTCCAGTCTGGGC